>NW_027187391.1:63355351-63419448 GCF_028583685.1 Petaurus breviceps papuanus
AAAATGATGGTGATCATGATGGTAATGATGTAGCAAATGTTCTGAGGCAACTATCCCAGTGTCAATTTGGAATGGAAGGTTAGTTCCCAAGAATATGGCTGATACTTCAGAATACTAGGGGTAACTCTGAGGAATTAGATGATTATCTCTAGTAATATCATTCCAGTCTCCATTTAGCATTCACTCCTTAATACCATTTATGATGTTAATATCTCCTTACTAATAGTTTGGCCAATTGATATCAACTAACCAATTTAAATAAATTAGTTTAGTGAGATAAGTACAAATATGTCACCCTGAACTGGGATACACTTTCTTCTCTACACACCCAATCACCCCAGTAGAGTTGGTTTAAAACTTAAAGTATTTGTTAAAAAGTATCCTCCTAACCAAGTTATCTCTAGGTGTGTGGCATGGTCAATATATGAATTGCTCCATTGTTTGGAGGACATAATGCCTTACTTTCTGGTTCACTTATTGCCAGGCCAGATCAAGCAGTCATTCTTTAAGAACTGGCTTTTGGTAGATTGTTACATGGAAATCCAGTTCCCAAACTTTTAGTGACTCTAGTAGCATTTGAATCTCACAAAGTTGTAGACCAAATAACAGTGGAATTATTTGTTCATGATCACATAGCTATTAGGTAAAAAGTCTAAGATCCTTATACTACTTGAAAGAACCCGACAGTTCTTGCTTTGTTCACCATAAAGAAAAGTGATTTCATCCACTTCTTCAAACATTTTATCCAAATCCAAGGCTTTTTACCACCCTTACCATGCAATAAGAGAAGAGGAAACAAAACAAATCATTTCCATTCTCAGAAAAAAGGAAGGGCAAGGACTCCTCTGTCATCATTTTTCTCGAAGCTGAATCACCCAGCTTTCATGTGAGTTGATGGCAAAAAGACTAAGTCCCCATTGACTTGTCTCTCCATTATACTAATTAGAATTTATATATTGCTTCAAGATTTGCAAAGCATTATGTCTATTTTTACTTATTTTGGCCACAAACTCTGGGAGTTAGGTGCTGTTATTACTCTTATTTTTAATGATGATGAAACTGAGGGGCGGCCAGGTAGCACAGCGAGTAAGAGCACTGGCTCCAGTGTCAGGATTGACCTGGAGATCGAATCCCGGGCTCAGACACTTAGCACCCACCCAGAAACACCTGGTCGTGTAACCTTGAGCAAGTTACTTAACCCCCAATTGCGTAGGGATGGCCAGGTGGCTCAGCCAGTAAGAGCACCGGCTCCAGTGTTGGGACGACCTGGAGGTAGAATCCCGGGCTCAGACACTCAGCACCACACCCAGAAATAACTGGCCGTGTAACCTTGAGCAAGTTACTTAACCCCAATTGCTAAAAAAAAAAAAAAAGAAAAAAAATGATGATGAAACTGAGATAACTTGAAGTTAAGAGTCTTGCCCAGAGCCACATAATGAGTGTCTGAGGCAGGATTTGAACTCAGGTCTCCCTGACTTCAAGATTAACACACAGTTCTAATGCCACCAAACTACCCACACTCACTATAGCACCTACCTACCAAGATGACATTCTGCCAATTGCTTTAAACTCTAGATTATTGTAAAATCTCCTGGGAGAAATCTATAATTACTAAAAAGATTTCATTTTTACTATTCATGTGGTAAAAAGCAACTGGATAAAGAGTCTATTGCCTAGATTAAACATACATTTGGATAGATGAACTACAGAGTTTGTCTACCAGTATGTATAACTATGATAGAGAGTACAGCTGTAAAGAGGTAGATCCAGAGATAAATGGGTGGGCAGGCTTCATTCACTTTGGGAAATTACATGACACCAAAGTCCCCACAAAAAGCAAAGTTGATTTTTTGCTTTGCTTTACTTTGTTTTTAATGGCAACATACTGATATGGATATATGGCAGTAAATCATAGAATATAAAAGTAGGAATCACTCAGAGACTATAGGTAGGTATTTATAGGGTGTGAGCAACTGTAATTAGAAATCAACAAAAAGTCAAAAGCAGATAAGAAGTAAAAGAAAACTACGTTAACAAGAAATGATATGATTGGAAAAAAGGGAATTCAAGTGTTGAGTATGAGGGTAACAGGTAGACATCCAGAACGTTCCAATAGCACTGTTCTGATTTAAGCTTCTAATATACTTCCAATATACACCATTGCAAACAAAAGAAGACATGGGAGAAATTAATACATCATAAAAAAACATGAATGGTTTGTGATAACTATCATTTGAATCAATAAGGTCATAGATACATTTTAGTATTGAATATCACTGAAAAACTAATAACTATATAAATATTAAACTATCCTTTACCATAAATTTTAGTACAATTGAATACTTCAAAGATATATGATTTTATTGGTGTTTGTACTTCCTTAAGAGATATAGATTGAAATCTCTCAATAACAAAATAGACACTTTGCTAAGTCTAACAAAGAACTTCTTTAAACATTAGCTGAGCTGGTCATAGGACAATTTATATGGGTCAGAGATGTACAAAATAATATTCAAAATAACATATTTCACCTATGTATTCACTTGGAAGATATTGGTTATGTCAGTTCCTACTGTTCATTATATTTTATCTACCACACTCCATAGTTTTATTCAAGAATAAAAATTATTGTACACAGAGTTCCCAAATTATACCAATAATAAAACAGAAGTGGGTTTTTTTTGTTTTATTTTGCTTTTATGGCCCATCTATTTAGAGAATGATGACTGTATGTGACTCTGGCATCTCCCCAGGCTTTTTTCTGAACTTTTTCTACCAGGCTTCAGAAACCTCTTGATACTGAGTACTTTAGCCTACAAATTCACACATTGAAAGCTTTATTTCAATCCAGTTCTTCCTTCTTTTCTTCTCTTTCTTCTTCCTCCTTCTCCTTCTTGCTTCTTTTTCTTCTCTCTTTCTCTCCCCTCTCTCTGTCTCCCTCTCTCTCTCTCCTCTCTGTCTCTGTCTCTCTCTGTCTCTTTCTGTCTCTCTGTCTATGTCTCTCTCTCTCTCTCTCTCTGCCCCTCTCCCTCTCTCTTTGTCTCTCCCTTTTTCTCTGATTGGTTAGCTTTTCCCAGAACTTCCACATAAGTAGGACATTCAAGCCTTTTTCATTTCTTCATTCTGCTAAGGGTGTCACTTCAGACTTTCTTTAGCTATAAGGGTCAAATAACTTTCATTCTTTCTTTAATCCATTCAATGAACATTATTAAACAACAACTTTTGTCCATTATAATCCTGGAAATGTGAGGGCTAAACAAGAAGTAAAAGGCATGGTCATTGTTCTCTTAACAAATTTAAAATTGAGTGGTAAGGGTATACAGAAAACGTATGAAGTAAATGGAGTAAAGTTATAAGAAGATGAGTTAACACATACTTCAGACTATAAAATTAATTTCAGGTAAATAATTAATTAAGAAGAACATTCCAAGGAAAGTGAATACAACAAATGCATAAAGATAAAAATAAACACGATATGAGTAGATGTTGGTTACTAGGAATGATGGACTTGTACAAGATCACTGTTCCAGGGGATACAAAGAGAAACTAATATAGTTCTTGCCTTCATTGAGTTTGGTACCTACTTTGGAGAAATGATTTGTACATACATATGTATATTGTTTGTACCTATATATGCAACTTTGTATACACACATGAATCAGATTGAAAGTAATTTCTAAGGGGAAGGGCACTAGTAATTAGAGAGATCTGGGTGATGAGTTTCATGTAGGAGGTAGCCCACACTGGGTATTGAAGGGAGCTGGTAATTTCTTCAGATGGTTATAAGAAGGGATAGCATTTGAGTAAAGGGAGGGTAGATCATACAAAGGCAGAGAGGTGGGAGATGGAATGTTGTATGTGAGGTACAACAAAAAGGTCATTTTGGTTTGAAAATAGCTTTATGAAGGAGAGTAATGTGAAATATGCCTGAAAATGTAGACTAGAGTCACACTGTGTGAGGCTGTAAGATCCAAAGTCAGGAGACTGTATTTTATCCATTGGCAGGTCTCCAGAACTTGTTGAGTAGAAGAGTAACATGTTTTAGTTGCTGTAGGGGGGATGGATAACAAAGGATAGTCAATTAGTATGCTATTGTTATTAGTCCAAGTGTGAAGTAATAAGGAAATAAATCAGGCCAGTGGCTGATTGGGTGAAGAAAAGGAGATAGATGCAAGAGAAATTGTGAGGGCAGAATCAACATGTCCTAGACTTGTGGGAAAGAGGTGAATTTGGGAAGGTCAGGAGGGAGTAATTGATGGTAGGTCTTTAATGTCAGCCTAGGAGTTTGTATTTCATCTGTTAGGAATAAAAAGTAGGTTCTCAAGCAGGAAAAAGTCATGATGAAAAGACTGTACAGTTTGATCTGGCAGGAGTGCTCAGGATGGATTAGAGAAGTAAGAGGAGACCTATCTGGGCAAGATTTGCAGGAATTAAGAGATAAAAAGCTAGATTTATCAGGTGGTCCAAAGGTCACAATATTAAAAAAATTCAAATTAAGAAAAAAATTAAGAGCTTTTCAGTTTTAAGTCTGAGGAGAAAATGAATTGAAGCATGAGGTGATTGTGGTTCAGACGAAAGCAGAAACAGTAGAAATGAAGAGGAATAAATAGACATGAGAGAAAATTTAAAAGGATAATTGAAGGACATTGTGAGTTTCTGGGTATATAGGTGAAAGGAAAAAGGGGAAATTATTCACAGACTCTAAATCTAAGAGACAGAGGAAGAGATGATATTAAGGACAGGGGATGAGGAAACTAGAAAGGAGCCCTGCCCATAGGGGCAAATGAACTGATAGCAAAAATCATAGATTTGGGACATGCTGAATTTAAAATGAAAGCCAAAAGATTTAAGAAAAAAATACGAAACCATGAATACTCTCTCTGGATTCAGAGGTCTTGGGATCCAATTCAGGCATTGTGTGACCAATTACTTGTGTGACCTGCAAGTCTTTAGACTTCAGTCTCTGAATCACAAAGTAACAAAATCAGAACAGAATGCATTACAGTTACAAAGGTCATAACATACATCATCTTATTTGATCTTCACAATAAGCCTCTAAGGGAGATATTTCAATTATTCATATCCCCATTTTATAGCTAAGGAACAAAAAACATTTAAAGACACAAAACAGTGACTTCACAAGGCTCTAATTGGTAGAACCAGGATTTCACTACATACCACTGTATGCATACTAAGTCAAGGGTTCTTTCCCCTTGAACCTCTGGTGAAAATGGACTCTGAATTCTCTTTTAGCTCTAAATCTGTGATCTTAGAAAATTTTCTATAGACACTTGGAAATCTCAAACTAAATTTTCAGTGATAGGACAGGGGAAAAGATAGAACCCTTGGAGCTGTAGAATCATGTAATAGGAAGTATTTTAAAATTGTTTAATTTACTCATTTTGTGAGAAACGAGGAAAAAAAATGATACTTCTGAAGTGATTTGACCAAAGTCTCCCAATTATGAGGCAGAGTTAGGACAATGAAGATAAGGAGAATGCAAAAAGCAATAATAATATTGCAGCCTGCACATCTTAATTTACAATCCAGTCATTTTTCAATGAAAACCATTTTAGAGGGATGATAACTCTACCTATGAAACAGAATAAGTCTCTAAGGGATGACATCTCTGAAGAGTCTTTTGTGATACACATAGTTGGAGGTTGTGAGGTGGAGGAAAAACTCATGACAGATTTAAAAAAAATACAGGGTCACACTTTGCAATGGGAAATATTTTAAATTGAAGAAATTGACAACAATGTCAAATTAAGCTAAGTGGCCAAAGAGAGCAAAGATCAAGAAAAATCATTTAGATTTGGCTTGAAGCAAACCGCTTATAAGTTTAAAAAAAATTCAGCGGAAATGGTCAGAAACTACATTGTGGAAAATTAAGGAAGGAGAATAAGATTCAGAAATAAAATCAGCAGATATGGGAGATTAGTATAAAAAAGGTGGAGAAACTGTAGATTTACAAATGGAAGGGATGTTAATGTTCATCTAGTTCTATCCCCTCTTTTTACTGATGATAAAAGTGAGGTCCAGAGAAATTTAGGTAATTTGCTGAAAGTTTCATAGGAAGAAAATAATAGAAGAGCAGGATTTAAATCCAGATTCTTGTACTTCAAAGCCTGTGTGCTCTTCTCAGTTTTATCTTAACTCTAAATTGAAGAAGGGCATGGGAAAGGTCAACAGCCAATGACAGCTTTCTTTCTTTTTTTTCCTTAGGTTGGTTTTGTTCTTTTATAAGAGACTGAAAATTTTGAAGATGCAGAATTCATCAATGCAAAAGGATTAAAGATATTGAAATTGAATATGTACATATATGCACATATACATATATGTATATATTTTTTTGTATATATACATATTTATATATCATTTCTCAGAAGCCTACAAAAACTTCAGCTAGATCACTTGCTTGGAGAATAGTTGAGTCAAAGCAGGAAGTAGAGTCAAACCCACAGCTTCATGTTATTGTAACTTGACAGTGTCCTTTGGGGACAGTATTAGAGTGGAAGAACTTCGTTGTATCTCTTTTCTTTATTTGGGAATTCAGGTATGACCAGAAGCAGAATTAGTTGCACATACTATATTTAACCATTTCTATCTGCATTTGCTAAGATGACCAAGTGAACATCTTGCTTACAAAAGCAAAACCAAACCAAACAAACAACAAACAAAAAACCCTATTATATTTCTCTCATTTCAGTTCTTTTCACTCCAAGTCAACAAATATTTATTAAGCATCTAATATAGGTAAAGTGAGAGAAATCATATTTAGGTGCACAAAGAACTATTGTCAGACTCAAGAAGACCTCTTGTTTAAATTCTAGTTTGGATACATATAGAAGCAACTGAGTGATCCTGGGTAGGTCACTTAACCTATTCCAGGCAACTACGGAAGATTCAAAGTTACTAATCTGCTTGGATAGAACAAATTTCTATACTGTCATCTGACAATACCAAAGAAATCTTGGGTTTAGATTTTTTTAAATATGACACTTTTTTATTTGTTGGTTATATGGAGAGGAAAAAATAGCCTGCCCTGTCCTTAAGGAGATTACAAATTAATAGAAAGGGAAGTGGGATGGTATAATAATTTCCTATATTTCATATCATTTAATGATTTATATGGTGTATACATAACCTCATCTGTTACTCAAAAACCTTGTGAAGGGGGTACATTCATTTTTATTTCCATTTTACAGTTGAGGAAACTGAGGAATAGAGAAGAAAAGTAACTTTCTATAAGTTCTTTAGTAGAACAAGGATACAAACCTATGTCTGCTGACTCCAAACTGAGTGCACTACATTTTAAGAAGCAGAGGTCTAAAGGTCACTGACCTATTTAAAGTCAAATAGGCACTTGTAGTATGGGTAGAATTCGAATCCATGGCAAAGGTTACAGACTGGAGTTGGGAAGTACCTGAGGCCACCTAGCCCAAATCTCACATTTTTCAAGCAAGGAAACTGAGGCCTGGGGAAGTTAAGTGATTTCCCCAAGGTCACACAGATAATAAGCATCAGGGAAAGAATCCAAGTCTTCTGACTTCAGAGCCCATGTTCTTTTGACTACAATATGGATACTCCATCTAGAATATGATTTAAGAACACAGAAGAAGTCAAAGAAAAATGTGGGAGGATTTCATGGAGAAAGAGATTACTTTTAGTTGAGCATACCAGGAAAGATTCAGGAGAGAGGAGGAGCTCCATTAGGCCCTCAAGGAAGAGTGAATTTCTTCCTTTCCTGGCGGCTCTGAATATTACAGATATTTTAGCCATCAGTCTTTAACTTTCCTTCATGACTTCCACATATGTTTAAAGTACTTTCTCAGCCCACCATGCAGCAGCTGCTATACGCAGTGGCATGTGCTATCAATGCATAAAAACAAACCATATATTTTGGTGCTAAGCCATCACATGCATCTCTTTTTTAAATAAATGCAGTTCATGGAGGTGAAAAAAAGACTACTGAGCTTTTTGTCCCTTTTAACTCACTCCTGAGAAAGTTATCGTACCTCTTGTGATTTCACAGGTCCTTTCAGGGTGTTTTTTTGGCAGGATAATTTGCATTAATGGAAATTCAAGAAACCAATTTATACAGCTTACTGATGTAAGTTATACCAAAGTCTGCAGACATATGAGGACACATTTTCAGTAGGCTTTTGAAAATATGCTGACACAATTTAGGAGTGCATCTGTTTTTGCTTGCAAAAACTCACATTTATGTGTGCAACATGAGAAATTGAAGGCACAAACAGGTGGTTTTAAATGGTTTTAAATACCCAAGCAGAATTTAAATGGAAGCACTCACAACTTTTTTTTTAAGCCTTTTAAAAAATCTTACAAATCTCATGGTTTAAAAATGTGGCAAATGACTTGTGGTCCTTCTAATGTATTTCTGATAATCTTGGGTTTTGGTCTCCATAATAGGAATGTGTTGAATGAATTTGATAGGATCATAGGCTCATATGGTTCAGACTTAAAAGGGACATTAGAAATCAGAAAAGGAAACTAAAGCCCAGAAGGATGAAATAAAGCATAATCTCAAGTTACATAGTAGTATGTTGAATAAAATGCTAGACTTAAAGAGCCAGGCAGACCTGGATTTGAATCCTGCCTCTGATATATGATAGCTATATGACTGTCACTAAGCCTTATCAAGCTACAATTTCACCATCTACACAATGGGAATAATATCTTTGGCACCCACTTCACAAAGGTGGTTGTGAGGAGTAAAGGAGATTTTATATACAAATCACTTTTCATGTCAATGTAAATGTCAGGTTAATAATTCTAAACCTAATCATAAGTAGCAGAGCTCCTACTTCACCTCTCACTTTCTGTTTCTTCAGCTGTAAAACAATGTCTTTGGACTAGATCTCAAAGGCCCCTTCTAACCATATATCTTTATACCTAATTTCCTAAGATTTATAGTTTTATACCATAATCAAGTGATTAACAAATCCAGGAATCTTTGGACATTTTGCCTAACTTTGTCCTTGTCTTGTCTCATAGATGTCCCTCATGCCTAGAATTCTCTACAAGTCCCTCCTTGCATGCATATCTGACTCTTGGCTTCCCTGATTTCCTTCAAGACTTAGTTTATATCCTACCTTATTCATTATAGCCCACCCCACCTCCAACTCCTGCTGCTAGTACTTCCTCTTTGGCATTACTTTCTATTTATTACGTACATAACTATGTACATTTTGAATTCTCCATTTCTACATGAGCTCCTTGAGGACAAATACAATCTTTTTGCCTTTCTTTGTATCATCTAAATTTAGAATGATTCCTGGCATATTTGTCATTGAGTCATTTCAGTAGTATGTGACTTTTCTTGACTGTACTTGGGGTTTTCTTGTTAAAGATACTGTAGTATTTGCCATTTCCTTCTCCAGTTCATTTTACAGATGAGGGACTGATGAAAACAGGGTTAAGTAACTTGCCCTGGGTCACCCAGCTAGAAAGTATTGGAGACCTGATTTGAACTCAAGTCATCCTGACTCCAGGGCCAGTGCTCTATCTATTGCATAACCTACTTGCACCTTAGTAAATTCTTAATATATGCTTGTTGACTGACTGCTTTATTGATGCATTGATTAAATAAAAATTATCTTTGTTTATATCATAGGGCTAATTTGGTATTAAATGAATTGCATTGCCAAACATAATAAACTATTAAAGAAAGGCAGTATCAAACTACTAAGAGTCACAATTATGATTATTCACTATATTAGAACTTTAATTATGCTGTACCCATGTATATGACCTCACTCATGACTCAAATGTAGGTATGTAACTCAAATGAGTATGGGATTAAAAATGAGTATCTTAATTTTCACTATGAGAAGTGTCTAAGAAATAATAAAGGGAAGAGGCAAGAAGGCAGAGTAAAAGCAGGAACTTGCTTAAGCTCCCAAACCAACCACCTCCTATACCTGTAAAATGTGACTCTAAACAAATTTTAGAGCTACAGAACCCACAAAGTGACAAGAAAAACAAATCTCCCACTGAAGGCAGGCTGGCAGGCTGACAGGAAGGGTCTATCATGCAGGGAGGGAGACTTGCACAGTCCGACATGAGCCATGCCATACCATACCAGGGGTGACCCTGACCAGTGGCACAGAACAGCCAAAGTCGACTTCAGGAAAGTGGATAACCAGCAGCTGTGGTGGTTTCCAGAATTCTCAACCCATAAATGGCAAAGAGAAAGTAAAAGGTCAGTAGGGAACTCTATTGGAACTGGATGACAGAAGAGCACAGTTGGTTGGGCCCCCACCTCTGGGGCAAGAGGTGGTGGAGGCATGGCAGCTTCAGCTGCTGCCCCATGGCTGTCTCCAGAGCTCCTGGCCTGCAGATCCTAGGGGGACCAAGTGATCATTCACAGGGTAATTGCTTTTGCTTTGACCTGCTTGGATCTAGGTAGCAGTCTTGGTTGGTGATCCTGGAGTGAGGAACACCAGTGTGCCATAGCTTGTGGTGGCTGTACAAAGGGTGCCCTCCTCATAGCTGCAACAACATTTGAGAAAATCCCAGCAATTTGGGACACACCTGGACTCCACCCTGAAAGCTTAGTTTTACCATGGCAAAGAGCTCAAAAGTCAAGTAATTGTCTGGCAAGATAAGCAAGCAGAAGAAGCACAATCAAATTATAGAATGTTTTTGGGGGGACAAAAAAGGATCAAAACATGGAAACAGAAGAAGATGACAAAGTCAAAACTCCTGCATCAAAAGCTTCCAAGAAAAATATGAATTGGTTACAGGCCATGGAGGAGCTCAAGAAGAATTTTGAAAACCAAGTAAGAGAAGTATAGGAAAAATTGTGAAGAGAAATGAGCATGATACAAGAAAATCACGAAAAGCTTGTCAACAGCCTGCAAAGGAGACCCAAAAAATACTGAAGAAAATAACACCTTAAAAATAGACTAACTCAAATGGCAAAAGAGGCCCAAAAAGCCAAAGACTTGAAGAATGCCTTAAAAAGTTAAATTGCCCAGATGGAAAAGGAATTTCAAAAACCCACTGAAAAGAATAATCCTTTCAAATTTAGACTGGAGAAAATGGAAACTAATGACTTTATGAGAAATCAGGATACTATAAAACAGATCCAAACAAATGAAAAAACAGAAGGTAATGTGAAATACTTCATTGGAAAAACCACTGACCTGGAGAATAGATACAGGAGAGATAATTTAAAAAAATTTTGGACCACCTCAAAGCTACAGTCAAAAAAAGAGGCTAGAAATCATCCTTCAAGAAATTCTCAAGGAAAATTTCCCTTATATTCTAGAACCAGAGGGCAAAATAGGAATTGAAAGAATTTATTGATCACCTCTTGAAAAAGATTCCAAAAAGATAACTCCTAGGAATATAATAGCCAAATTCCAGAGTTCCCAGGTCAAGGAGAAAATATTATAAGCTATCAGGAAGAAACAATTTAAGTATTGTGGAAACATAATAAGGATAACACAAGATCTAGCAGCTTCTACATTAGGGGATCAAAGGGCTTGGAATATGATATTCCGGAGGTCAAAGGAGCTAGTATTAAAACCAAGAATCACCTACCCAGCAAAACTGAGTATAATGTTTCAGGGGAAAATATGGTCATTCAGTGAAATAGAGGATTTTCAAGTATTCTAGATGAAAAAACAGAGCTGAACAGAAAATTTGACTCTCAAATACAAGAATCAAGAGAAGCATGAGAAGGTAAACAGGAAAAGGAAATCATAAGGAACTTATTAAAGTTGAACTATTTACATTCTTACATGGAAAAACAATAATTATAACTCATGAGACTTTTCTCAGTATGAGGATAGTTGAAGGAAATACACACACATACACATGTATAGAAAGTGTATATGTGTATACATATGTGTCAGTGTGTGTATATGTGTGTACATGTATACATATACATAGGACAGTTGAATAAGTTGAATAAGAAGAATTGATATTAAAAAAACCATTAAGAGATGAGAGAAGAATACAATGGGAGAGGGATAAAGGGTGAGATAGAATAGGGTAAATTATTTCATATGAAAGAGGCAAGAGAAAACTGTTACAATGGAGGGGAGGAGCAGGAAGGTGAAAGGGAAACGGTTAACCTTACTCTCATTGAATTTGGCTTAAGAAGGGAATAGCACACACACTCAATTGGGTATCTTACCCTACAGGAAAGTAGGGGAAAGGGGATGAGAAGGGGAGATTATAGAAGGGAGGGCAGATTGGTGGAGAGGGTGCTTAAAAACACACATTTTTGAAAAGGGGCAAGGTCAAAGGAGAAAATAGAATAAGTGTGGGGGGTGGGATAAGATGGAGGGAAATATAGTTCATCTTTCACAATATTACTACTATGGAAATGTTTTGCATAACTAATGTAATGGTAATGGGATTTGAAGATCTTCCATGCACCTTGAATTGCTGATGTAGCAAGAAGGGGTGGGGTAGGAAGGAGCTAGAGTTGCGTAGGAGCCAGGCTGAAGCCAGCAATGTGAATGGAAGTGGTGGTGGCAGTGAGAACTTCTCCTGAGTGGCAGCCAGAACTTCTGCTGGGGACTGCCAGGACAGGAACTGGGGGAGGGAGGGGAAGCTGGAGATGCTGGGAGCAAGCTGCATGGAGGCTGAGCAGTTACTGTGAGTGAGGAGAAGAAGATCTTTGCCTGAGAGAGCCTGTTTTGTTTTGAAGTCTTGAGAATGTGGGTGTTTACTGCATTAACTATGTGGGCCAACTCTGTGGCTACTGCGATGGCTTTGACTTTCTGATTTGGGGACTCAGCTTTCTGGTGTTTGAATAAATGTTCTGTCTATGTGCACCATGTAGATAGCCTGTTACATTTTGTTATTAATAATTATACCAGCATATTTATATTCACCATAGGCATTGTGAATATTGCTTTGTTGCTACATTATATATGTACAACCTCTATTGAATTGCTTGTCTTTCTAGTGGGGGTGGGTGAGGAGGGAAGAAGGGAAAGAATCTGGTAATCAAAGTTTAAAAACAAATGTTTAAAAATTGTTTTTTACATCTAACTGTGAAATAAGATACACAGGCACTGGGGAATAGAAATCCATCTTGACCTAGTAGAAAGTTAGGGGAATGTGGGGGAGGATATAAAAGAGAGATTAGAAAAAGGGGTATTCAATAGGCTTGCTATCTTGGAGTGGGGGGTAGGGGAAAGATGGGGAGAAATTTTGTAATTCAAAATCTTGTGGAAATGAAAGTTGAAAACTAAAAATAAATAAATAAAAGATTAAAAAGAAAAGAAATAACAAAAATGCCATATACAGCATTAGCTTTGATCCTTCTCCTCTAGGCTATTATTCATTCATTCATTCATTTAGCAAATATGTAATAGGCCCCTGCGCTGGTGAATTTTACAGTGTGAAGTTATTTGGTTATGAAAATAAATAAAATGTAGTTGTTGACTTCAAGAAGCTTACAGTCAAGTACATGCTAAGACACACCACATTGATTCAGATGAATAGTCAAGAAACACCTAAATGACAAAATATAAATAGCAAAAAATCCTGTAATTAGATGGGTTGCCATTAATGGTGTATAGATACCACACATGGTTAGTATTTGGATGTGTTTCACTCTGATGAAGAAAAAGAAAAAATAGTCATAAATATTGTCACTTGTTTTTGGAATTTCTTTTTTATTCAAGTACAAGCTGATATATTCTCTGAAAAGAGTTGTATTTCTCAAGACACCTGCCATTGGTATACTTGATTAACATAATATCGTCTGGATGCATTCATGTATTCATGACACAGCAGGCTGAATAGACAATGAGGAGTATTTGAATTGCTTCCCATTGAAAGTCTCTTATCAGTGTTGGTCCCACAGTGACTGAATCATTCCATACCAAACCAGCTTTTGGTACAAATGAATTGGGTAGTAAGCATTCTGGCCTGATACGAAAGCAATGGCATTTTGTGAACTGCTTTTATAACTCAATTCATAACATTTAAAGAAAAAAAATATTCCTCACAGCTTTCTAGTTAGTTCCAAGTAGTTTTAGTCATGGAAGAAAGTTAAGCAACAATTCTTTCATGTCTTTCATTGTCTAAAATTTTCTCTCCTACTCAAATGCAACCTCCTTGAGGGCAGGGAAAGTACTTTATCCTTTGTATCACCCACAGGACCTACGCTTATTTCATCCATAAATAAACATTTGATACATGTTTATGATTGATTTAAGGACTAAATTTTCAACCAACTTGAACCCTACTTTTATCATCAGCTAAAGAGTAAGCTGTCTCAGTCCATCCCTGAGTCTATAAACAAGTATTTACATATTTACATAGGCTTAAAGATTAAGGGTAAAGTGAAATATCATAAATGCAGATACCCATTTTGGCCATTCCTCTTAAAGACCATATTGGAACATATCCTAAAATAATTTTAGACTGCTTGGGCAAATAATTAATAAGAAATACTGATATTTTATTTTATTTTTGGCTTTTGAGGCTCAATGTGAAACTTTATGCAAGTTTTCAAACATGGTAGGGAAACCTGGGAATTGTCTTCTCTTTAGCAAGTGAGTCACTGAAACATCCCAGCTGTTCATTACCATATGAATTTAGCATAGTTTCAAAATCCCCCAATCATTTTGATCACTGAATTATTCCTTTGTTGTGAAGGAAGTGAGTTGCTATTTTATTTATCTGAAGATTTTACTGTGATAAGCAAAGTGTCAGGAATAATCAGACCAAATGCAGCCAACATAATAGCATCCAATTATGCATACTCTTTGGAAGGCTGTACATGCTTTTCATTAAAAAAAAAAAGCAAAGAAGATTGTAAGTTGTATATCATAACTTGATAAATTACAATAAAAGGGTTGTTTGAACTTCAAGCATATACCATAAGTCCTAATTTTTAAAAACATCTGATCAAGTTCAATCCATTTTTCAAGAACAATTAGTTGAAAGAAGTTTTTAAACATTGCATGGACTAAATCAAATTCCAGATTGAACTGAGCATGTTTCATACCTATTGAAGAAGTGTCATTGGCTCTCAAGTACTTGCAGGATATAAAACCCTTTATTTAATATTTAAACATGGCTTCAATCTACCTTTTCAGCATGATTTCATATTATTCCCTCTGTAATTCAACTAAACTGGCTTTCTTGTTGTACCTCATATTCAACATTCTATTTCTTAGTTCTTTCCTTGGCATAGGTATACCCATCTACATAGAATATACTCTCTCTTTTCCTGGGCCTTATAGAATCCTTAGTTTCTGTGGTTTTTTTTTTCAAGGCTGAGGTAAAGTTCTCAGTCCTACTGGTGATATATCCTCAAAAATTATTTAATGTGCATGCGCGCGCGCACACACACACACACACACACACACAGACCTATTACTGATCTTCCTGATAACATAAAGTCAAAGGCTACAAGTACTATATTTTATCTTCTATGCTCAATAGTTACCATAGTTTCTGGTACAGTTGGTGCATGCATGTTGAATTTATCTATTAAGCACCCACTATATATCAAGGTCTGTGCTAAGCAATGGGAAACCAGAGACAAAAGTGACCATTCCTGCTTTCAAGAAACTTATAATGGGGAGAAAAAAATTTACAGATGTGCTAATTAACTAGAAGAAAAGTTATTACATTTATTGAATTAGACAGTGAACCTTATAACTTTTACATATTTAGAAAAGTTTCAACATGCAATGTGTCTTTTTATTCTAATCACTTTTTAAAACTATTTAATATTGGCACATTCTTTAATCTTATTTACAAGTTTTTTTTTTACATGGATTCTTAATTCTTCATAATTAAACCACATTTTTTTTTTACAGGCCTAGCCTTGGTTATTACTCATGGCTTTTCAATGAGATTTAAATTAAGCAAGTTCCTAGTCTATTAAAGTATGTTTGATCTCCATCTCTTAGACATATTTCCTAATCTTTTTATATGGTATTGAGCAAAATCTTATTTCAGTATTCCATCTCAATCTGGGAATTAATATAATTTTTGATTATTATCATATCAATTTACTTATTAGTATGCCATTTACTCAATGAGAACCAAAAATCCAATACAACTGGAAATATAAAATATCCTTACAGTATTTTACTAAGGGATTGTTTTCACTTTGATTGGAGATACCAATGTCCTATTGTTTCCCTTGGTTTAATCTGAAAGTCATTTTGTCATAGTCTTAAAAGAAATGTCTTTCATTAGTAAAGATATTCTTCCCCTGCCCCCATATTCAGTATTACAGGCTTTGTATTGACTTACCTATGAAAATCATTTTTTTCTTCATAGAAATGTTAGCAAATGAATTTTTTTCTTTCTTTAGTTGTTTGGTTTCTATACTTTTAATTAAGTCTTTTTGCTATTTTTCCAAATTCAAAAAACCCATACTGCAATGGAAAAGAGTCATCAACCATCTTTCTTTCCTCAGATCCCTCAAGATCTTTGCTCATTTTCTGAGGATTAATTAGGTTGCCCTAAATTGATAGTTTATTTAGATTGCGGCATTATTTTTGTTTAGAATTGCACTTTCTTGGGGCGGCCAGGTAGCACAGAGAGTAATAGCACCGGCTCCAGTGTTGAGAAGACCTGGAGATCGAATCCCGGGCTCAGACACTTAGCACCCACCTAGAAACACCTGGCCATGTAACCTTGAGCTAGTTACTTAACCCTGATTTCTTAAAAAAAAAAAAAAAGAATTGCACTTTCTTTTATGCTCAAAATTAACAGCTTCAAAAAACACATTAAACAAAATTTATTTCTGGTCAAAAAGAAAAGAAAAGTATATTTATTAGAACTTTTCTTCCAACATTATTCTATACCTAGGTTCTGCAAATGACTGAGTTTATAATTATGCCAAGTGTTAATACTACTGTCTTCATGGGGAAAGGAATACATGTGTATATAGAAAAAATGTTTTTCCATAATTTTCTTTATAGAGTCACAATTTTACTCTATATTCCATATTTTATTAGCATATCTGGTCCTGTATTCCAATATAGATGAAAATTGATTTTTTAAACAAGTAGAATAAAGGAATATATTTATATATACTTATATATATATATTCATACAAATATCTGCATGTGTGTTTGTGTATGTGTGTGTGTGTGTGTATGTTTGTGTGTAGGGAGAGGGTGAGAAAGAGGAAAAGAGAGAGCTGATTTCCCAAAATATCAGTTCATTTTGGGTGTATGTCCCCAATGTGTATTTCTTAACTTGGTAAATTTTCTTTGCTTTGCACTCATGACAGTGAATCCAATCTTAATCATGACTTTCATTAACAGAATTTAAAGTAAAACAAAGCTTTACCCAGGCCTAATTTTGGCATTTTCAGCTCCCCCTTTACTTTGTGCCTATAAATCATTCCATTCAAACCAGTAAAATTTGAAGGAATCATGTTTGTGATAGCAAGACAATTTTTCAGAGGCTCAGCTTGCTCTCCCCCCTACAAGTTTCAGCATTCTAGCAGAAAAATTATGATGGCAAACACGTGTTTCAGAAATATCTGCAAGTTAAATGATGTAAGTTGATTTGACACATACTTGTTATGTATAGCTCCTTTTATTTGAAAAGAAAGGATATCTCTGCCTCTTAGTCTTCAATTTCCACTGTAGTTTTAAAGAGTGGTGATCCCTTGTAAAATGCAAGTTGCAAACTACACTGCAGATGCTATTTTTATAGAAGGAAGTATCCTTCTGTATGATCCTCAAATGAAAAGCTGTCATCCATCTTCTGAATAGGCTTTATCCCTCCTTCAATGGCTAGTTTTTGAAACTGCTGATGACTCGAAGCAATTCTTTATAACTCCCTAAATAAAGACATCAGTCTATCAGCAAAAAACAGTACATGAGCATGAAGGGGCAGCTGTCTCTGGTGAGGGGGTGGGGGAAAGAAGCACTCATCAGCTTAGTTAAAAGCTGCAAAATGTTATTATTGAGCGTGTGTCAATGTGATGTGTCCTTACAGTTTAAAATGCTTCTTCAAGCTTAAAACTTCTCATTTATTATATTTTAAACTCAGCATATAAACCTTTCTAGAGGAAAGAGTCTTACCATGCCATCAAAGGTAATTAAAGGTGGAGAGAAAACTTCAAAGACCAACTGAGAACTGAATCAAGAAATGATCAGTTCATTTTAAGATGAAAGAAAAGGCATTTATTCAGTGTCTAGGAGAGAAGGTTTTAAAGTAGCCAGGAAAATAAAAAGATTATAGGGTCTCACCAATGCTACATCCATTCCTACCATGACCTCCCACTGGACTTCTGATCTTATTGGCTTGGGAAATTCCCTGATGAGAAAATTCCTTCTAGGAATGCATAAAGCTACCTTTTCTGCAATTTAGAATCTTAAAGAGTCTAGAGCACTGATATGTTAAATTACTTGGCCAGAGTTACAAAACCAGGAAATCTTCTTGTCTCTGAGGCCAGCTTTCTATTTCCGATATCACACTGCCTCTTGTAGGGGGAAATTTCCTTTAAAAATACATACAGATTCTCCTCCTCCTCCTCCCCCCCCCCCGGGATATTTAATTAAAACAGAAGGTCTGGGAAAATCAACTATTAGATTATCGTATAGGTATCTCTCTCCTTGTCATACAAGGATATGCACTTGTATAAAAAGTAGGTAACACTTTTGTGTGAGACCACTCATTCTCTTCTCTGGTCCCTAGTTGAACCATTTGTAAGATACTTGATAGGTTAGGATATTGCCTGCTCTGTAGAACACATTTTTTGTGTGTGTTCTGTGTAGAGGAGGCAATAAATTTAGTGGAAAGAGAGCTGGGCTAAGAATCAATAGATCTAATTTCTAGTCTGAGCTTTGTCACTGTGTGATCTTGGGCGAGTCACATAATCTCTCTAAATTAATTACTGAGAAATGCTTTTAAAATTGCATATATATATATATATATATATATACACATATATATATATATATATAACGTATATCTGATTGCTCACCATCTCAGGAAGGAAAAAAATGGAATTCAAAACTTTAAATAAAAATGTTTAAAAATTAAACAAAAAAAATAGAAAAAAAATTTAAATAGAATTTATTATTGACTATCTTTGGCAAACATCAATTTGGATGAGAAAGAATTAAGCCTATATCATTGTTTCATTTGTACTATGTTCTAGCACATTTGCTAGCTACTGGTTTCTGACTTGACATAGTTACCTTATAAACTCATATATTCTTTATCTGAGGGAATTATTTCCAGTTATACTGACTTAATTGGCCCCAGAACCTCCTTCCTCCCCTCATGTAACACTTGCTTATGTGGCAAAGTGGAGGGTGTTAAAAAAAAAATTGGTTATTCTCTGTGCATGTGTGCTTCTTACATACTAGAAAAGTTGTAAAAGTTAACACTTTTTAAATGCTTTAAAAAAAATTACGAGGATAATTTGACACCCAATCACAAACCATTCTCAAAGACAAGGCATGCCTTTCCAAAACATATGTGTGCCCTTGGGCAATGTGGCTGAATTTTTTTTTCTTTTTAGCAGGAGGAAAGGGCAAGTGAAACCCTGTCCTTTAAGATCAATAATTGGCTGGCTACAGGAGGAGAAATTTAAGGACAGGAAGTAGCCAGAAGGGACCCAGTCGTTGATCAACTGAGAAAACCAGAAGCAGAGAAAGTTCATTCTCCCAATTAAACCATATAATTAAAAGAGACAATTCAAAAAACTAACTTCAATTTCCTTGGATTTATTTATTAAGTAATAGAATCCAGTTCTTGAGGAAAGTTTCTGGGCTGATGATGGACAATCTTAGGACAGCAAATTTGCAGCTAGGAGAAAACTTAGATCCCGTTTATCTTGCATCTAGTCTAATCTAACCCCCTTATTTTACATACAAGAAAAATGATATCCAGAGATGTTAAGTGATTTATCTAAGGCCATACAGATATTAAGTGATAGATGATGGGGGCACATGGACCGCTAAAAGGAAAAGACCATGTCTGAAAAGAAACCTAGCTCCTGAAACTTTCCCACACAACCCAGCCCTAAACCCAGTCCCTGGTTCACCTGAGGCTTTTGTTCTATCTCTGTCTACCCAGATACTCAGTAATCCATTTAATTGTCCTTTCATTGTGTTCCTACTACTTAAATCTTTTTATTGCCTACTCCTGACCCACCCCAGGCTACTTGCCCCTCTTTAATACCAGCCAGGTCTTTTTTTCTGTATAAAAGTATCAGTGTCATTCTCATCAAATTCTCAAATTCCCATATTTACTAGAAATCTTGCCTTCCCAAACTGATGTTATAATAAAAACTCACTACTCTGATTGAAAGAAGGCTTGAGTGTGTTAATTCATTTGAGGCAGACCCGCCCTCTATCCTTGCATTTCAGGGGTTTCCAGCATCCCTTACTACAACAATAGAGACAAAATATGAACCCAGGTGTCTGATTCTAAAGCCAGAGTCCCTGAAGTAACCAGTTGGTACGGCAAGTAGAGACCTGGAAATGAAATTCAGAATATCTGAGTTCAAATTCAAACTCCAACAATTACTAGCTGGGTGACCCATTTTTACCTATCTCAAAGTCCTGTGGCAACATGCAAGTGACAAAGAAGCAGGTGAAGATACACTGGGATCTGTAGTCACAACCTTGCTCACAGGTGGCCCAGGCCACAGTGTTCTTTTCTCACTGGAAGCAGTAGTGGGATTATGCAGCCTCTGGGTATCTAAGAAGCCTTTTAAGGATCGAACTGCTCACCTCCTGGTGTGAGGAAGGGTCTAGAAAAGGTGCCCTACAAATTGTCTGCTTTCGCAACCCTGGCCTGATTACCACAGTAAGCAGTGATCTCACCCTATGGTCATAACACAAACCTGGGTGACTAGGGCAAGAGAGTTAACCCCTATTTACCTCAATTTTCTCTTCTATAAATGGGGATTAAAATAGCATCCACCCCCCAGGGTTTTTGTAAGGATAAAATCGGATAATATTTATAAAACATGTTTTAAACCTTAAAGCCTTACGTAAATACTAGATATCATTGCAGTTATTGTTACTATTGTTATTATTTCTGTTACACCATGACAACTCTCAAATGAGAGAGGTAGTTTTCTTGTATTTAATGAAACATAAAGAATAATCCCTTTAAGAACACTTCAAGATCTATAACCCTAAATTGAATTTATCTAGCTTCTGCATTAAATATTTATTCAGAAGTCCATAAAGGTCTTACTGGCCTCTGGAGGCATATAGAGAGTAACTGAAGTCCTAACCTATGTGAACTGCCAAAGGTTGTTAGTCACTGAAAGACTGAATGTGAAAAAAAAATTATAAAATATTTGATAAGCATAGAATTTTCAATGTTGATATTTGGTAGAGCTAAACTTTATAGTTTTATGTGTTGAGATACATAGCATCGAGATCTATATGGAATCAAATTCTTAATAATAAGAATAACATTACATATTATTCCATATTTTATAGTGATATAGAATTGTTTTTAAACTATTAGATAATACAATCTAAGAATAAGAAATCAAGGAAGCCATAAATTAATTCTCAAGAGAAGTGAGAGAAGGGGTAAGTACATGGCTCAGGTAAATTTAATTGTGATCTCTATCAAACATTTAAAGAATATTGCCTGTCTTACATAAACGATTCCCCAAAATAGAGACTGATGGTAAGTTGCCAAACTCATCTGTGTGACAAATATTACCGTGACACCCAAAACAGGGTAAGACAAAGCAGAGAAAGAAAAATATAGATCAGTTTTTCAAATAATATTTATGTGACAGACTTCTGAACCATGTCATCAACAAGATGGCATCTGGGACATATTCTTCAGTCGTCATAGCATCTTAATCCCTTTAAAATAGAAGTTATTCACAAGAGATGAAGCAATTACTGCTGTTTCTATGGTCTAAGACATGTCAAACCCTAATAAAGGAGTATAAATAGTGAAGGCTAATCCCTAATCCTTAAGCAGCCATTCAGCAATCCCTTCCCAACTGGTCACCATTGTTTGGAAGGGTTGCACAAACCTACCCGTGAGCTTGCAACAGGACTCCACTCTCCCTGTCTCCTATCTCCAAGAGGAAAGCCTAAAAACAAAAACTTGTTCTTCCTAGGACAACAGCATACATTATGCTGTACCACCACAGAGAACTGAAACAAAGAGCAAATAGAAGTAAGGTGCCAGCATGGGTAAGGGATCCACAAGGCCTGAACGAAAGGGGACTAGAATCTAACTCGAGCAATTTCTATTCCTCTAGAGCAGATATTGAGGAAGTGAAAAGTGAATTCCCAACACTGGAAGAGGTTGAGACAAATTTGAGGGAAACCTTTATCAAGGGGAAAAAATAAAGTGGGCAATACATAAAATACAAAGAAAAAAATAAAATTATCAAATATCACAGAAGGAAGACAACTCAGTTAAGTCATTGGCCATAAACAAATAAAGCAACAGGGATCTGTCAATAACAGAAGGGATACTATAAATGAGAAGTAAACGGACAACCAAGAAGAGAAGCAAAAAATAATAATATAAAAAAAGCACAATCTCCATATGAGCAAAAACACTTTGATCTTGAAGACTAGATAGAAATTGTAGAAACAATTTATGGATTACAAGTCTTCCAAAAGAATACAACAACAAGGACAACAAAATTAACAGAAGTAATGTGTTACTTGAACAGAACTTCTGAACACAGACATCAAAAGCCAATTGAAATAATCCACAGATCACCCCCAAAAGAAACTTTAAGAGACAGAGTAGCAAAACTTAACAATTATAGTAGCAAATAAAATCTTCTACAAGTGACCTGAAGAAAGATGTTCTAATGCAAAAAAAAAAAGTGAATATTGATGCAAACGTTTAAAATAGAATCCCTGAAAGAAACTGTCAGCCTTATAATCAGAAATAAATCAAGGTTAACAATATGACAAGGAGAGGTATTTTACCCAAGGGAAGCAGCATGAGTGTACCACAAAAGCAAACAAACAAACAAAAAAATACTTTTGTCATGTTACTGTTTCTAACATTTATAGAACCATTTCAAAAGTAATAGCGAGGGAGGCATCCTTGCTTTACAGTTGCATGGGAAATAATTCTAGTATTTCCCCAAAGTAATTGATACTAATTCATGGTTTTAAATAAATATTTTTGGTCATTTTAGAAGGTTTTTCTATGCCTCTGTCTTTTGATATTTAGCATAAATAAAGGCTGCAAATTTTAATTTTTCTATGTTGATTAATGGCATATGGTTTTTAATGCTGTTCTTTTGAAAATATGATTGGTAAGCTATATATAGTCATATGAAAAATACTTAACATCACTATTGACTAGAGAGATGCAAATCAAAACAACTCTGAGGTACCACATCATACCTATCAGATAGGTTAACATGATAAAATAGGAAAATGATAAATGTTGGAGAAGATGAAAATAGGAAAATTAATTCATATTGGTAGAGCTGTGAGCTGATCCAACCATTCTGGAAAGCAATTTAGAACTATGCCCAAAATGCTACAAAAATGTGCATACCCTTTGACTCAGCAATACCACTTCTAGGGTTGTATCCCAAAGAGATCACAAGTGCAAAAATATCTATAGCAGCTCTTTTTGCAGTGGCCAAGAACTGGAAAACAAGGGGATACCCATCAATTGGGGAATGACTAAACAAGTTGTGGTATATGAATGTAATGGAATGTTGTTGTGCTATAAGAAATTAACAGATGGACTTCAGAAAAACCTGGAAAACTTATATGAATGGATGCTGAATGAGGGGAACAGAACCAGGAGTATATTGTACACACTAACAGCCACAGTGTATGATGACTGATTTTGATAAGACTTAGCCCTTCTCAGCAATGCAAGGACCTAAACAATTCCAAAGGATACATGATGGAAAATGCCAGTCACATCCAGAGAAAGAACTATGGAATCGGAAAGTAGAATGAAGCAGATTATTTTGTTTTTTGTTTTGTTTTATTTTGCTTTATTTTTCTTTCTCATGGTTTTTCCCATTTGTTATAATTCTTCTATGTAACATGACTAATGTGAAAATGTGTTTAATTGGAATGTATGTATAGAACCCATATCAGATTGCAAACTGTCTTGGGGAGGGGATGAGAAAGAGGGGGAGAAAATTTCAAAGTTATGGAAGTGAATGTTGAAAACTAAAAATAAATAGTTAAACAAAAAATAATATATGATTGGTTATGTTAATTTTCTCATTTTAATGCATATTTTCATTATTTGTAGAAATCCAACTTATATTGGTCTTTTAAAAAAAAGATACATTGATGTAGACTTTTTGCTATCTATGTTTAATGTTTTTATATCAACACATATAGTGTAGTAGACAGAGCATCAGACTTGAAGTTGGGAAGATTCAAATTTGATTCCAATCTTTAATAATTACCCTTGGGTCCCTGAACAAGTCTGGACTATTCCTCTCTCTCCTGAGTCCCTTTGACATTTAATTATTTAAATTTCATCTTCTAGACATTGGTTCATTCAAAATCTCTTCACTGCATTCTGGTAATATTGTAATATTTGTACTTAACTTCTTTAGTTATTAATCCATTTATTTTAAATCCTGGGTTTTGACATATTGTTGAAAATAAATATTCTCATAAATCTTATTTCTTCTCAGTTTTGATATTTCCTTACACATTTTTATTTATCTGATTGGATTCTCCAGTCTTTAAAAAATAACAATGTTTACTTCTTTTAATATTCTTTATACAGGTTTATCTTTAAATGTATTTATTTTTCTGTACTATAATCTATGTTATCTACTTTTCTTCTGGTGTCCAGTGCTTTATATTTTGTGCTCATTTAGTATATTTCTGTGGATTCTCTGATTTTTAAGAACTCATCCTTTAAAAAAAAGGTATAGTTTCATAAATATGTTTTATTCTGAGTCATGTTTTAACTATACCCCCAAACTTTAACTGTCTTGTATTATTTAAATCTTTCCATAATTGTTCATTGTTTCTATGATTTTATCTTTGAATAATTGATTATTCAGTTGGTTTTAAAAAAATTATTAGGTCTCCATTTTAGTTAGCAATTTTTACTTGTTTTCTCTGCTTTAATTATTATTTTATCTGTTAGAGTCTATAAAGAATGTGTCTAGTATTTCTACTTTAAATGTTTATTTAAAACTTCCCTGTGTCCTGACACATGGTCTATTTTTTAAAGCATACCATATGATGGCTAAGAAATATGTATACTCTTATTGTTTCCCTTCAAAGAATCTCATAAATATTTGAGTTCTACTGTCTATCCATTTGTTTACTTTCATAGTTTCATTTCTGTTTGCCTTTCTTTAAGATTTATCTGGATAGGTTAAAGGAATATTAATTATTTACCCAATAAAGAAACACTGATGTGACAGGTACTATGTTAGTTACTGAGGATGCCAAGACAAATATAAAACATTCCCTGTTCTCTGAAATCAAGGAGTGTACAACTCATCTAGGGTAATTGCATATATTCATGATTAAGAATTGCCTAGGGCACATATTGGCTATGTAACCCAGACAAATCACTTAACTTTTAACTATTTTAAACATTTCTGTGAGACTTGAAGTTGTAAAGAAGTGGACAACTATCATTGGTAAAAATAAGTTCCTCACTGGGAGTTCCCTAACCAATCAAAACACAGGTCCACAATACTATCATTACACCCTATACAATAAAAACAAAAGTAATTAATTTGAGGGAAGGGGGAGATGACACAATTTATGGATGCTGATAGAAAAGCAGAGCAATGGAAGATAAAATGTCCTTTGTGAGGAAGAAAAAGAAGTTCTACTTGGTTGATATATAGAGGGTATGAAAGGTTTGAGAAAAGAAGGGACTATTTGGGTCAGCCTAAACAATGGCAAGTGAAAGAGTGACTCAATTAGGGAGATGTAAAAAGAAATATTATAATATAGTGAGGGGCTATTTTAAATTAACCAACATAAATTTCTAGTAAACCCAGTCAGCATGAGTTCATGGTTTTCTCTAGCTTTGTTCAGTAATACATGAATAGAAAAAAAGATGCGTTGGTCAACTAATTTAGGTTGAGTGTTACTGTGCTGTTAGAAGAAACGGGGCAGAGAGCAAGGCATTGGAGTGCAGTAGATAGGGTAGGAAATGGAATAATACTGGAGAGATGGTTTACATACAGATTTTAAAGGATTTTAAATACCAAAGAGGGGAATTTACATATGATAATGGCACCAGTAGAAAACCAGTAGAGTTTTATGAGTTATTCATCAGTGAACAAGCATTTATTAAGCATTTTATGATATTACAGGCATTACAGGAGAGATAGAAGTAGTTAAGGAGATTACTCTGGAAAGCAAAGATAGTATAAAACTTTGAGACTGCTCAACTTTATGTGCACAAGAAAAAGAGGAAGATGAGGAAAAAGTAGTAGATATGGAAGAATATAAATAGAGTGAATTTTTGGATACAGATGAGGCTGCTCTGGACACAATGAAAATAATAGAAGCTAACAAAGCTAAAAAGATGGTGGAAGTGAAAATGCTATTTTACAAACTAGACCTTTTGATAGTTATATCACATATAAAAAATATTATCAGAGTCCAAGACTTGGGTTATTTGGTTATTATGAGCAACAGCAACTTTTAACTGTATAAAATATGTATGAAGACATCAGTTAATTGAAAACAATGACCACTGAAAGTCACTTTCATCTTCTGCCACCTCCCATGTGTTCAGTTAAGCAATGCAGAAATGTTTAGGTGATAAAAAACATCATTGAAATAATTGCAAAAGATAGAGGAGTAAGTGGTGTTCATATATATCCTCATTTTCCTGAAATTCACATAAAATGTCATTCCAACAAAAGAATATGACTACACAAGATACTTCATAATGTAATGAAGAGATAAATTTTATGCCAATTATTGATTCTAATTTTAAAAGGTTTAACTCATAGCTGTATTCATACTCACCAATTAATATAATCTCTGTAATAAAGGAACTTATATTTATTAAACCAACAGCAACAACAACAAAGAGATATTCCATCAACAGCCTTGTTTAATAAAAACCTATGTGCAAAGAAAAAAAAAAGAAAAAGAAACATTGTATTAAGGTCTTGGGACACAAAGAAACTATTTTCTTTATCTCAGGGAGCTTGTATTCCAGTAATAGAAGAAAAAAAGTATTAAAAATAAATGTGTATATACAAGGTAGATAGAGTGTAAATGGAAGATAATCACAAATGCAAAGCATTAACCCTATTTGGGAAAGGGAAGGGAGATATAGCAGAAATGGCCACATGCAGAAGGGAGAATTTGAACTGAATCTTGAAAGAAGCCAAAGAAGCCAAAAGGTAGAGGCAAAGACAAAGAGCATTAGGGGTGCCCAGGTAGCTCAGCAAGTAAAAGCACCAGCCCCAGTGTTGGGATGACCTGGGATCGAGTTCCAGCTCAGACACTCAGCACCACACCCAGAAATAACTGGCCATGTAACCTTGAGCAAGTTACTTAACCCCGATTGCTTTAAAAAAAAAAAAGGCAGAGAGCATTCTAAGTATAACCTGACCAATGTGCATTAGTATGTAATTCTCCTTATGGTGGAGATCAATGAAACAGCTGTGTGAGTGTAAGGGTTATGGGATTTAAAGATCTCCCATGCCCCATGGACGTGCTGACATAGCAGAGCAAGAAGAAGAAAAAAAAAAGCCGAGCTAACAGTCCTGCGTTTGGCAGTTGGCGGCAGTTGCCTTTTTTTTTTTTTTTGAGTTAGGACTCCGGCTGAGCACTGCCAGGGGCCGGAGCTGCTGGGAGCACTCTTCCAGGACACTGGGTGGTTGCTGTGAGTGGGGAGAGGAGGACCTTTGCCTGAGGTAGCCTGTTCTGTTTTAAAGGCTTGAGAATGTGGGTGCTTTTTACTTTATCTACCTGTGCCAATATCATAACTACTCTGATGGCTTTCACTTTCTGGTTTTGGGACTCAGTCTTTTGGTATCTTAATAAATTTTCTAGTTTATTTCCCCAAATGGCAAACCTGACGTATTTTGTGATGGATAATTATATCAGCATATTTGTAATCTCTATAGGCATTGTGAATATGGCATTGCTGATACAGTGAGTCATGGGGCAGAATTGGGAAGAGTGCAAGAGAAGTGATGTAGGCTCTTAATTCTTTTCAGTCTTTGCAGTTTCTGTAGGCACTTCAAGTTCTATAGTTGCTTCAGGTTTCCAACTTTAAAAGAGAAGATGGATGATGTTAACCCTCACTGCAGGTTACTGAAGGGGGAATAAGAAGACTAGAAAGAAACCAGCATTAGAAGAGTTAGCAGACTTCCTTATATTCCTATCCACAGTATACTATACTAGAGACTTTTGGACAAAGGAGGACCCCATTTTAGCTTGAACCTGAAAACTACATGCATTAAACTAAAAAATGTAAAGCAATAAAGAAATATAATTCTAGTCTAGTACCTTCTGTCTCTGAGGAAAGTAGAGACATTAATTGCTGCTTTCTATCTCTTACTTCCTGTCTGAGCAGGAAATTAAGTCTCCTTTGGAGATTGGTAGGGGGAAAAGAGGCTACAGATAGATATTTTGCTGCACAATAACTATATTGGGGGGACAGTCCCATTACATAGGCATAGGAGTAACCAGTGAAAGGCACAGAGTAGGAAGATGGGATATATTTTGCAAAGAACAAGGTCAGTATCACTAAATCTTAAGAGATGTAGATGAGGCTAAATGTAAGCACTCTAGAAAGAAAGAGGCCAAGTTATGAGGCACTTTATATATCAGAGGGGTTTATATAAGAAGCTGACATGCCTTATTAAATAGAGAAATTAAATAGTCAGAATGGTCATGGAAAGAACTTTTTAGTAGCCCAGAGGAAAGTGGACTAGAGTGGGGAAAGATTTGAAGCAAGGAGACCAACAAGGAGGCTATATCAATAGTCCAGGCATGAAGTGATGAGGCTCAGTACCAGACTACTGGCGAGGTGAGTAAGGAGAAGGTGACATAGAATATGTTGAGTACAGTACAGTATACCGAGTCAGTATAACCAGTACAGTATACCCAGTCAGCATGGCTTCATAATTTTCTCTAATTTTGAGCAACGCATGGATAGAAACAAAGGAGGTGGACTGATGAACTAATTTAAGGTTGAGTTTTACCAAAGCGTTAGAAACAATAGGACACAAAATAAGGCACTGGAGTATAGTAGATAGGGTGGAAGTGAATTGATCCATCGGAAGATTGCGATAGGGGAGAGGGAAGGCAGTATAGTCAGTGCAAGGGTGATAACCTGGGAATGGACAAAGGGGTGGAAGGATTAGAGGTCACAGTGTGTATATAAGTGTATTGAAGTATATGGTAAGATGGAATGATAAAAGATTATGATCAGACAAAGAAGTTGATTAACATGGAAATGGAACACTTCTGAAGATTAAGGATGTGATAATATTTATGTGTAGCTAAGAGAGAGGAGGAGTAAGTCATAAGGATTGACTCAATGAACGAAGTGCAATGGTAAGGAACATTATATCTCTATCTTTGTCTCTATTTCTATCTCCATTTCCATCTCTATCTCTATCTCTGCTGAAGACTTCTAATAAGAGGCAAAGAAAAAGATTAGTAGCCAGGTGTTGTACTCATAGAAAAAGAAAGTAGATGGGGTGGCTAGTGAATAGAGCACTGGCCCTGGAGTCAGGAGGACCTGATTTCAAATCTGGCCTCAGACACTTGACACAAAAACTAGTCATGTGACCCTGGGCAAATCACTTAACCCCAACTGCCCTCCAAAAAGCAAAGAAAAAAAAGAAAGAATATTTTTCTCCTTCTCCCCTCTTAGTAGTATTCCATCTCCCCCACCATGACCAGTGATTCATGGGTTATGAATGAAAATACAGCAAGAATGGAAAAGAATCTTCAGAATTCAGTGTGTCATCAGAAGGGAGCCTGATGTTAGTGAATGTCAGAGAATAATATAATGTGAAAAGAAAAACAATTTAAGAGGAAAGAAAGTTTGTTAATTATGGATCAAACACTTCAAAGAGAGCATTAATAGAAGACGAGGGAAATTTTGTAGTAAGACATTGCAAGTGAGGGTAGTGTTGAAAAGAATGGGAGTAAGGGGGTGGTCAACTGAAGATGGAAAATGGGGTTAATACAATGAAAACTTGTGATTCAGAGTCACTGGTATAGGGAGAATATGAGGCTCTAGGAATATAAAGGCAAGGGTAGTTCAACATTAGGAACAAAATTAAAGTAATCATATTAAAACAAACACATCCAAAACCATATTTCCCCAATATCTGTGGGGGAAATTTTGATAAATACATCACTCATTTATAATAAACCTATAAAATGTAGCCATAGAGGGATTTTTGTGACATAAAATATCTTTCTAATATAAGTAGACCCTATTTTAGCATGTACATGGGCCTCTCAAAGTTTTGCCACATTATCCAACCTGATCTATATGCAAGCAGGAATTTCTCAACAATATTCTCATTATTTGGTCATTTATCCTCTCCCTGAAAGTCTTCAGTTATTAGGAAGTCACTAACTTGATGCGGGCAGTCTATTCCAGTTTTGGACAGTTTTAGTTAAGAGGTTTGTCAATTTATCAATTCCCTGTTCACTTTTTCTCTGTACTTAGGTTGAAGATAATTGTCTTCAACAAAGATATTGGGGCAATTTTGCCTTTGCTCTCTCATGCTTTATAATAAGCCCCATATTCATAACTTCAAATATTGTCTCTACTCCTAAATTGTCTTTAATCTTGACCTTTCTTGAACTCTAATACAATACCTGAAACTGTATGCTGCAATTTTACACCACTTATACCATCATTACATGTACTCACCACCATTAAGACCAACCTTCCCCCAACTTTCCCTTAAAATTAATTCTTATCCTAAACATCTCAGTTTCTGTTAATGGCATCAACATCCTCTGCCTAAATCATCTAAGATTGAAAATTTACATTCATGTTTGAGTTACTTTCTTCGTTATCCCCAATAGGCAATGACCAAATCCTTTCAAGGCCTCTCATGTCCCTTCTTTCTTTCCCAATCATGCTTCTGACATGGTAATTCAAGTCCTTGTCACTTCACATGGAGTTCATCAATATCATTCACAATCCCACTCCTCACATACATATTTTTCTGCTATTAATTCATCTATATATTGCTGGTACTATCACCTTCTTAAAAACTTCTTGGACCATAGAATCCTAGTCTCTTAGGTTTGGAAGACATCTGAAATGCATATAGTCTCACTACCCTACCCCCATCTCCCTTGTCTTGTGACAAGAATTATCCCTTAAAGAAATCATTAATATCAGGCAACTAAAGGAGTGATTTTGCCACTGCCCTTATTCCCAACAAATACTGACTATATTTAAAGATCTCTTAAAATTTGGCTTTAATTTATTCTTTCCTTTCCTTTTCCCAAATAGTCCCACCAATGACATCCAAGAGAAACTTTTAACTACCCTAACTAGTTCTATTATTCCCACCATTCTATATAATCTCTATGACTGCTCATGAATGTCCTCTCTTTTCCTACAACAGATGATAGATGGATATACATAGAGAGATATAAATATATGGAAATAGATACATAGGAAGAGAAAGTGAGCATTTTTAAGCTCTTTGTATATGCTGGGCACTGTGATTAATGCCAGGAATACAAATACAACGAGAAAGATAGCCTCTACCTCTACTGAACTTACATTGTAATGAGGGAAAGCAACATATAAAAGAGCTCTCAAAAGCTGGAGCAAAAGGAAGAGGTACCAGCATGGAGCCAGACCCAGAAGTGGTACAGAGTATCCTAGCTGAGTTTAGAGTGAGGAGGGTTGGTGTGGGGAGCTTCTCTTCTTCAAAAGCAGTTTCTGGGAACCAATTCACCAATTATAGGAGTATACTGAAGAGGTCAGGGAGAAGAAGGGAGAAGAGGGGAGAATCATTTAATCCAACTCTTCTGACAGATAAGGAAAATGAATACTAGAGGTTAAGTTCACCTAATAAGTAGCAAGGATAGAACTCAAACCTAGGTCTTTTGACTTTGATGCTAGTATTCTTTACACATAAATAAGAAACTACTTTACAAACTATTTGTAAGAAGTGAAAAATAATTACTATGAAATATGATGCTATGGTAATTTTGTATGCAAAAGACAAAAATTGCCCTGGAACCTTTAGAATGTTATTTTTAACAATTGGCCATTATGTAAGCATAGAAGTAAAATATCACTTAACATTTAAAACCATGAATTTCAAATTTTAATAGTAGGTTCAATGTGCATTGAATTTTAAATATTGCCATTATTATATAATTTCTAGAGTATAAGAGATTTCTACACTTTAAAAAGGTAAATTACAGTACAAAACATTTTAAATATATAGCATGAGTTACTTTTTTAGGGATAGTATATGCAGAAAATAATTAAGGCATATAGACATGTCTAAATGTGAATGTAATAATTTTCCATGATCATTAATAATAATTATTATAAGCTGGAACTATTCCAAAGACTTGGAAAAGTCTTCTCTAACCATGAACTAAATGCTTTGAACTTGGCAACTACACAGGAGAATATGCTACTGCTTTCAAATCTTAATGTATTTTCAATAATTAACTGGAGTTTATTAAACATTGAATTGAATTAGATGCATAATTACATACATTTGAGTAACTTAACCAATACAGACTAAAAGAGGAATGGAATGGAAATAGGTAAATGAAATTCTCTTTCATGAGGTATTTTCCTATCTTTTTTTTCCCTGATGGAGGGAAGTTTATGGCCTAGACTCTGTCAAAAGAAAATTTTGTCTCAAAGCAGGTATGAGGAAGGCAAGGTACAACAAAAAAGAATGGTGATGTTTTCACAATATTGCTAGTGGGTATTGGAATCCAAATTTAGAAATAAGGTTATGCTGCATTAAGAGGAAATACACTGTCTGTCTAAAAACAAGGAGTGAAAATCATGAGTGAAAATTAGAATAAATATAGAAAAATAAAACAAATTAAAACACAAAAGTATAAAATATGGCCAGTTTCACTGTCAATTATAAACATGAGATATACTAGTAAAATTCTGAAGGAAAGAGAGAGATGTTTCATTTTCCTTTTAATTTATATGATTTCATGGTGTTTTCTATAGAAAAGACATTAATATGGAGGAAAGATATCAATTATGAATCTCTTCTAGGTTAAGTATAGCATAAAAACTGATGAAAAAAGAAATATACAAAAATTTATAATATGGACACAAATAAACTAGTAAGTGGAATTATGGAATATTTATCATTTTTAATTAACCCTGTCTATAATATAAAAAGAGCTGCAGAACAGAATTGACCTCTAAGAGAGTGATTTTGTTACAGGGAATTGCAATTTTGTGCTTTAGGCTCTGAAAAGATGGTGAGATGTTTTTTAATGAATGTTAAGCAATATTTCAAAGAAAAACTGCCCTGTAATGGAAAGTTTCTATTCATAGAAGCTAATTATAAAGGAAGAATTCACTAATTTTAAAGGTGTCTGACCTAAAGTGAAAAATTAAAAATGACTCATAAAACCTGAAGGATGATCACCGGTTAATTAATCCATCACTTCCTTTTGTTCCTGTAAGGGAGAAATCCCATGGACACAATGAATATCTGATCACATCTAAATAAGTGAAGGTATATGTTCAGGCCAAGGAATGCTAAGAAATATTTGCAAATGTCTCCCATTTTCTCTGACTATTCATCACTTTAAAATAAAATTTAAGACATATTTAATTAATATATTGATTTAAAAACAGCTAACATTGATGTAGTAATTTATAGCATTTAAGTAAAATTATATCATAAGGAAGCAAAGTTATTAATGACACTAATTACTAAAATAATATTTTGAAACATTGGCATAGATTTGCTTCATCAAATCCTTTTATGTTTTATTTTAGTTATATTCCCAAAATATAGCTAAGAAGACTAAGACATCTCATGTTACTATATAACTTTAATGTTTACAAAAGCTTTTACATTATATTAAAGTCTTTACTACATCAAATTAGTATTAATTCAAATAATTTTTCATTTGGCAATTGTATCTCTTTGCATCAAATTCTCATGTTTCAATTCAGTGACTATATCCCTAAAATATTCTGCATAATGTGAAAATGTTACATAGAATAAAATATGAGGCCTGTGCTTCAAAAAGAGGTAAAAGTCTTTCATCATTTGGACTGAATGAAAAGCTCTGTTTTCTCTTAACATTTTGACTTTTTAAAAAAAGATATAAATATAACTGTGAGGTGTCACTATCACTAGAAGAGAACAGCAATATAAAAATACATAGGACACTATACTTAAACTCACCAGTGCCTTAGACTACATTTCATCAGGAAAATATTATTGATTCCCAATCAATAGATAGCAATATGTTAATAAATAAAATTGACAATTGTTTCAAAAATGTATGTGAAAATCCAATGCAAATATATAGGATATAAGTTATATTTATTTTGCACCCTGACATGTTTTATTTTCTTAAAATTAGCTGAAATATAAAAGAAAAAATCTGTTTCTCAGGTATATTTTACCTAAAATCTCTAAGAAAAACTAGCAAGTAATTTTGATTCAGTACCAGAATATGTGCACATATATAGGCATATGTGCATGTTTATATGAATAGATGTGAACAAACACACATATATTTTCTAACAAAGGGAATAAATCTCAGTTCATAGTTACATATTATATATGCATACATATACACATATATCCATATATGTGTACATGTATATTTGGAAACAACTTATATTTTTAATGGATGTTTCATTTTCTCTTCTTTATGTGTTTCTCTTCTCCACAGAGATGGGAGTAAATTGGAGGGGCAAAAGAAGGAAGTATAGATAGGATCGATTGGGACCACTTGCTGCAACATTTCAGTGCTGCAGTTTAATTAACTTGTTATGCCCAGGCAGTGCTTATTTAATTTATGTTTAAAGATAGTTTCCAACATAGCTTTCAAGATATGAGATCTGGTTACTGATGCCTTTCTTCTTGGTTCTTTGCAATCTCTTTAACTTATTCTGTCTTCTTATAGCATTTGTACCCAGAGATTATTTCTAATGCACCTCCTGGGAAACATTCTCTTTGAAAATGGTGTCGTTTAATGAAAAATATATACATATTCATTAAAAGGGAGATATTAGAAAAATATTGCCAGTGTATAATCACTCAGAGTGGGAGAATTATTTTGAACATGAAAGAAATCATCAACTGTAAATAATCCCAGGATCAAAGATCTAGTAACCAACTTCTCCCCCCCACAAAAAAAAAGAAAAGGAAAAGGAAAGAACAGTAAAAAAGGAGGGGGAACTGTATGAATGTGCAAGCTGGAATGAAAGGGTTATCTTAAATACCAGCAGAAAAAAGAAAACAAAGTTAACAAAAATAGGCAAATCCTAGAGCTTCTTCTAGTAAGAGGTTAAAAATTTCTTTGGCAAAATTAGTTTTGCCATTTCCTTCAGTTTTTTTTTAAAATAATTCACCATAAATAATAAATTTTTCAAAACACTTTGCAAACTTTAAAATTCTATATGGATGGCATCTGTTGTCATCATCATTATCATCATTATAATTACTGAGAAATTAACATGATTGAAAGAAAAATAAAACAAGGATCTTGTTTTACATGCTAATTATCATTCAGCTAAACTACTTTTACTTCACTATTGATAGCCTTATGTAGGTGTACCCAATTTCCATCAATATTTGATATTAAAAAAATCAGTCTTTTCAAAGCAGGTGAAGCAGAGTGATTTTTCCTTGTACAAAAGGATATAGTTCAGGGTTCTTTTAAGTAGTGTCAGAGCCTACTGTATTTTAAATGTTCAACTGATCAAAATTCTGGTATTACAAAATATCTCAGAGATAGCCATATTCCCCTTTTCAGAGAAAAAATGTAATAATATTACATATGCATCTTCTAATTTTGAGGCAATTCTGTAAGCAGTGTATTTGGCATAGTAGGAAGAACACTGGACATGGAGTAAAAAGACTCAAATTAATTCAAGTCCAACCTCAGACATTACCAGACATTGTTATAGAAGAGGCACATACTTTAAGTATTCAAGAGTCTCAAGTTTATCATTTTCCAAATGGGATTTATGACATTTGAATAACTCATTTCACATGATTTTTTGTTAGGAAGAACTATGATAGAATATAAGTCTTCTATCCTTGTATCACAATATCTAGAACAGTGCCTGGCATATTGTAGGTATTTAAAAATTGCATGTTGATTGTTTACTTCTTTGATTAACTAAAGTGCTTTCCAAGACTTAGAGCACTATATAAAGGTAATAGTATTATGAGATCAAAAATTTTATGACAGAACAGTGAATTAATAAATGAGTTCTAAAATGAATGAGAAATGCCTGACATATTCAATTATCTAAGTTGGATCATCTTAGTTAACAGCTTCTAAGTTCCAGCATTAAGAATGTTGATTGCCTTAATATGGGAACATTAGTATGTATATTTAGCGATTAGAGAAGAAACAAGGATTGTCAGACTTAAATAAAAAAGCTTTATATTTATATATGTATAATTTATATATACTTATATGTTTAGTATATCTGTGTATATAACACAAACATGCATGTATATATGCATGACACATAAATGAATAGACACTATAACATTAAATAATAATATATTAAGTATATACATTTGAATATTAAGGCAATGTTAAGTATATGCATTTATACATATATTAATAATCTATTAAATATGCATATGTTCATTTAAACTATGAAAAATTCATATATATGTATATAAATTTGCCAGTTTACATGGGTATATACATGTGTTCAAAACATGTATTTAGAGAAAGCAACTTGCCCCTGACCTAAAGAGGCTAATAATCTAATAAATGAGCTAAAAGAAAATTATGTTACAGTGCAAAGTAAAAAAAAAAGGCAAGGACAATGGAGGATCTCTACAAAATGATATAACATGAAAATGGAGAGATCACTTTCAGCTTCAGGGACCAGGAGAAGTTTTCTTGGAAAAAGTGACACCTGAACTAGGGACTTGAATGAAAAGAAATATTTAAGAAGGTAAAGATATAGAGGGAATAATTTCAAAAAATACTCAGAGAAGAAAGAACATAGGAGTAGACTGGAGAAGAGGCAGACATCCAGTTTGTCAAGAACAAAAAGTGTGTGGGGGAGCTAAATGGCACAGTGAATAGAGCACCAGCTCTGGAGTCAGGAAGACCTGAGTTCACATCCAGCCTCAGACATTTGACACAGCCTACTAGCAGTGTGACCTTGGGCAAGTCACTTAAGAGCAATTGCCCTGCCTCCCTCCCCATCCCAAACAAAAGAAAAATAAAAGAAAAAAAGTGTGTAAAGGTCTGCAGAGTGAAAAAAGATTGCAAAAGGTAACCTATGGCCAGACTGGGAAATACTTAAAATTTCTGGCCAAAAAGTTTATCATGTTTTATCTAGTAGGCACTGAAGATTTGAGAAGGTTTCTAAAGGATAATTTGAATATGGTAACAAAGCTAGTTACACAGAAGGACCAGAAGTAGCTCCTGGCAATCATTCATGTTCTGGGAAGTATATGACTCAACCAAATTCCTCTATAACATTTCATGAGTGATCTGATTCCATGGCACAAACCTTATGGAAAATTGATCTCTTTATTGAAATTCTGCCACTCCATTTCAAGACTATCTCAAAATAGATTGATATAGATTTAGATGCAGCTATCTACACATGCATGTGTGTATATGTGCATATATAGACATGTGTCCACATGCATATATATGTTTGTTGTGTGTGTATTCATACACAGAGACATGTTTGTATGTAATCTGCCAGTTTTCCATCTGCTATTCCAAAAAGCACAATGGATAATACCTTGGATCTAAGATATGTTTAGGGTGTTGCAGAACTTTGAATAAGGGTATGGATCAGATAGACACTTGATTTATTGTAAGGACACCCTGGAACAGTTCTTTTTTCCTGAATTGTATTATTCTCTAATTGCTCCTTGGAACTGGAAATAAGGTGGATTGACATGAGATGACAGCTTAAAATTTCTAGTTAACAAATGTTCCATATAATGAAAGATTGAAACTCCGAGTTAAAGAACCATTCCCTAAAAGGTCAAAGGATATGGACAGTAAATGTTTAATTGAAGAAATCTGAGCAACAAGTAATCAAAAAGTACTCTAAATGGCTAAGGATTAGAAAAATACAAATTAAGCCACTTTGAAGTTTCACCTCACACCTATCAGAGTAGAAAATATGACAAAAGAGTAAAATAACCAATCTTGGATTGTCTGTGGAAAAATATGTACACTAGGCCATTGATGTTGGAAGTATGAATTGGCCCACAACCATTCTGGAAAATCATTTGGAGTTATAGTCCAAAAGTAACAAAATTGTGCATACTGTTTTGACTCAGCTATATCACTGACAGATTCAAACCACAAGGAGATAAAAGAAAGAGAAAAGGAACCTAGGAACACAGGCACAAAAATTATACTATACAGAAAGGGGAAACTAAGAAAGTATTCTATGGAGAAAGATTAAACAAACTATGATGTGTGTGTGTGATATGATATAATGGACATTTCAAAGGTAACCAAAAGATCTTCATGAAATGATCCAGAGAAAAGTGAGGTTAATAAAACAATGTATTGAACTTTGAAAGACATAGGAACTCTTATCAAGATCATGAGAAACCGCATGTCCAGAAGAATAAACATGAAGCATGCCACATACCTCATACAAGAGAAGTGATGAATGTTATTACATTCACTAACTTATAGAGACAATTTTTTGGCATGGCCAATGCAGAGACCCATTGTTATGAACTATGCATGTTTATAATATGTGTTTTATTTTTTCAGTTGTTGCTTATTGGGAAAAGAAGAGTGGGAGGGACAACTTATAAATGCATATCAAGTTTAAAAAAAACAAGCAAATACATCATTTTAAACAGAAACAGCTTCCAAAGGCTACTAGAAATGAGAAATGTCAGGCTAGCTGGTTGGAATTAATTAGGTCTAGACATGCTTTAGTGAGAAATTTAAGAGTGTTTGTTACATATCTATTAACTTAAAAATGAGATAACACAACAAAAGTAAATGCCATATTTTATTCCCCCTAAATCTCTAGATGTAAAACCACTTGAAAGATCAAATACTGATGTGGCCTGAAATTTCATATTTTCTCATGATGCTTAGGTTGTTAAAACTAGGAAACCAGAAAGTTTGTATTTTTGCATTGATGAAAAAAATGTAATATTATTGAGCCAATTACAAACAACATCGATAATTTCATCACTCTCAATCAAGTATTACACCTGCTTTTATGGTCATATAGAACTGATTTTATGGTCTTGTAGAATTGATACTCAATTGTATAGATTTTTTTTCTTTCCATGCAGCAATATTTCTTTTTTTTTTACATTTTTCCTTAAAGCCTTTAATTTCATAGAGACTATGGAAAATTTTTTACAGAGACACATGGAAAATTTAGACATGATCACAATTTTGATAGTGTAGACAAACTAACCAGATAGGTAGCTGTACTATCAAAGCTGCCTTCATACCAACACTGTACCTTCTCAACAGTTGCCTAGGTAACAGGTAAGCTAAGTGTGTTTAAGCTGATGAGTTTGGGATGCGACTTGCTGCAGAGTATGGAAGGGGTAACTAATACTCTTCTCCTTCCTCTTCACCCTCTCCTTCAACAGAATCCATGCCAACCTCCTCATAATCTTTCTCCAGGGCAGCCACATCCTCCTGTGCCTCAGAGAACTCTCCTTCCTCCATGCCCTCTCCCATATACCAATGCATAAAGGCACATTTGACATAAATCAGATCAAATTTGTGGTCCAGGCGAGCCCAGGCCTCAGAAATGGCTGTAGTAGTTGCTCAACATGCACAAAACCCACTGTGCCTTGGCCAGGTCACCACCAGCAACCACAGTGGGAGGCTGGTAATTGATGCCAAACTTGAAGCCTGTTGGGCAACAATCCACAAACTGGATGCTACACTTTGTCTTGATGGTGGCAATAGCAGCATTGACATCTTTGGGAAACACGTTACCACTGTAGAGCAGGCAGCAAGCCATGTATTTATCATGGCGAGGGTCACATTTCACCATCTGGTTAGCAGGCTTAAAGCAAGCATTGGTGATCTCTGCTACAAAAAGTTGCTCATGGTAGGCTTTCTCAGCAGAGATGACTGGGGCATATGTGGCCAGAGGGAAATGAATACAGGGATAAGGCACAAGGTTGGTCTGGAATTCTGTCAGATCAACATTCAGGGCACCATCAAATCAGAGAGAAGCAGTGATGGAGGACACAATTTGGCTAAGAAGGCGATTCAGATTAGTGTAGGTTGGGCATTTAGTGTCAAGGTTTCTGCAACAGATATCATAGATGGCCTCATTGTCTCCCATGAAGGCACAATCAGAGAATCAGAGTGATCCAGGGTGGTGTGAGTGGTCAGAATGGAGTTGTAGGGCTCTACTACAGCTGTGGAAACCTGAGGTGCTGGGTTAATGGAGAACTCCAGCTTGGACTTCTTGCCATAATCAACAGACTGATGTTCCATCAGCAGAGAGGTGAAACCTGAGCCAGTCCCACCACCAAAGCTGTGGAAAACCAAGAACCCTTGAAGACTTGTGCACTGATCAGCCAGCTTCCAAATCCTGTCTAGAACCAAGTCAATGATTTCCTTGCCAGTAGTGTAGTGCCCATGGGCAAGGTTATAGGCAGCATCTTCCTGCCCAGTGATCAGTAGTTCAGGATGGAAGAGTTGGTGGTAGGTTCCAGTATGAACTTCATCAATGACAGTTGGTTCCAGATCTACAAACACTGCTCTGGGGACATGTTTGCCAGCTTCTGTGTCACTGAAGAAGGTGTTGAAGGAGTCATCTCCTCCACCAATGGTCTTGTCACTTGGCATCTGCCCATCAGGCTGAATACCATGCTTCAGGAAGTACAACTCCCAGCAGGCATTGCCAATCTGGACACCAGCTTGGCCAACATGGATAGAGATACACTCATGCATGGATGAATGGTGGTTAGTGGATTAAGCAGCAACTAAGACAGCAGGAGCAGGGATACCTGAGTTCTCGTTACAGCCCCCGACAAACTAAGAGTCGAAATAAGTAACACACTCCATGCAGCAATATTTCTAAGGAACATAATAAACATTTTGAAGATCTTGATTATATCACTTGAAAAGAATTTATGAATTTGTTACAAATATGCCTTTTCATTTGGAGAAACTAACATAAGAGGTGATCTTTTCAGTGATGGGCTATGTATGGGCCCTCCAGAAGTTCAGACTGAATTTTACTGTAATTCTTATTATCAGCTTCATGCCAAAGTCTATAAATGAGAAATATCACTCACAAAATGACTTGAAAATCTCTCTCTTCACCCTTCTCTTTCTCTTCCTTTTCTCCAACTGTTAGTGTTCCTTCAAAAATTACATTGTGAATATATTTTATATTTGCTTACCAGTATATATATTATCCACCTACCCACTCCTTAACCAGTGGAATGTAAGCTCTGTAGAAATAGGTCCTATTTCATATTTGTCCTGTGACTCAACACATAAATGAAAATTAAATTGAACTAGATTAAAACTTTAAACTTTGGACAATTTTGACAATTAGTTCTTCTTTGCACCCAATTCTAGCTCTGAAAAATTGTTCAACTTCTCATTATTAAATAAGTTCACTCTTTCCAATGAGTATCCAATGGTGCTACTACATTAATTCATTAGCACTAAAAGGAAAACATATTCCCTTCTAAGATAAAATCTTAAACTTCTGAACTGTATTTCTTTCAGTTTCTAAAATTACTTATTAGAGGGGGGGGAAGGGGTGATCATTCTTTATTAGATATTGTAGATACTGTGTATTCCATAGCAATAGTGTGCTTAGTAATATACTAGGAAGAACAAAAGGCCAGCATGGCCCCTGCCCTCAAGGGGCATGTTTTCTAAGAAAGACAAATGGACCCCCACTCAGAAGGCAAAATGGGATCAGATAAAAAATATCTTTTATAAGATCTCTCTGACAGCACGCTCCATTTGTAATATATTTTGGCTTTGGCTTTTAATAGTTTTCGATTCAAGAAACAGAATGACTTGAACAGCTACAAAACAAGCAATGCAATTTTCACAGAGATAGGGGAAATGGTAAAGCAGGTTTGGCATGACTGGCAAGGGTAAGCATGCTTTCAGTATGATAATAGTCAATATCATGCTTTCTCCATGAGTAGACAGACAGGCCGGTAGACAGACAAACAAATGTATATCTGTCTATATATCTTTCTATGCATATATTTACTTACACATCATCTCTCTGTTCATTTACCTATTTCTATGAGGCTGAAAAGAATCACAGTTAATTGTAAGTATAAAATTTATATTCTATTGACTTAGAACACTTCTTTATACTTTCCTCTTATTCAATCATAGGATTAGGACACTGACATCGCTCAATCATGCCATAAGCCAGTCAGAGGCTTGAGATGTTACCCTGAAATTTTTCATGAAATACATTCTGATTGCCACACTCAATTCCCTTAAATGTTATTGACACAAGATTGGTTCTTAAATCCAAATAGGCATTTAAACAAGTCTTCAGGCATCAACATATTTCACCTTGTTAGTTCAGGTTCAACAACAGGGAATAGAAACCAAGATGACAAAGGAACTGTATTGATTTGTAACTAAACACATTCTTGAAATTATAAAAGGATAGTGATTTCTGTTCTTCCTACGTGAACAACATGATTTCATTTGAAGGGAAATTTTCTTTGTAATTGTAACTCACTAACTCATACAGTAATACTTCATTACGTGATTCATAATTGGTTTGTGGCAAGTAGATGCAATTGGTCCTGACTTTAGAGGACCCTATATTTCCAACAATTTAGCAACAGAATAGTAAAGCAAACGAACTTTTTTTCTTTTCACATGGAAATTTCCCTTGATCCTTTTTTTTTAAGAAACTGTCAAAAGTATCAGTATACATCAAGTTTATGTTTTTATCTGGGATGCAGATGGCAAGATCAATTTAAATGTTCTTAGTATAAAGTGTGACCTTAGTAAGAAGTAGTTTCTCAATATGAAGCATGAGAATGGTAATTACTCTGTACAAGAAAAAAAGCTTACATTTCTTTAAAATACAGAAAAGCATCCCAATCTGGAGGTCGGGGAAAAAAAAACCAACAGAAAATGAATCTTATGTATAAGCCAGCTTGATTGGATTATGTATGTAAGAAAAATATTCCAAGGTGCTATTTTGTTGGGAAAGGGACTAGTTTGAAACTGAAGCCATGAGGAAAGTATCTTTTGTAAATGTTGCAAACAAGAAGGCTTTTTGGGAAGAAAAAATAAAGAGGAAAAAAAAAGAAACAAGAAAAGTTGGCATATGCAAGCAGTCAGTGTTTCATATGGCTCAGCTCTGATGCCCCTCCATCAATCATCCCTGATGTCTGTATTACATTCTAATTCCTAAGACACATCTTCTGTCATCTGAAGAGATCAAAGCAAAGGCTTGCTAAGAGACAATGCAACATGTTAATAGAAATCCCTCCCCTTTGTTTGCAAATCCTTTTAGAGATTCTGATTGCAGCGAATTCATTAAATGGATTCTCTTACAGTGACATACTGATGCTACCTTCTACTCCATGCCTCATTACCTATTATAAACTGGAACACATGCACACACTCACATACACACATGCATCAATAAATTAAGAGTCATAAAATGAAGTGATCCTATAAAATCCCAGTGTTTGGAGGCTATGAATATACTTTTGCTATTTATGGAACCATTTAAAAGCACCTTGTGATTTCCCATCATTTTGTGATTCTATAATTAATATCACAGAACTACCTTCTCATTTGACATATATAGCTATTGCTTATGAAAAATGTGTAGACAGTGAAGCAAGAAGATAAGATCAATTGATTCAAAAGAGAATCACTATTTTAGAATAGTCCAAAATTATTTCAAAAATGTAAGTTAGAAGATGATGACTGAACTGAAAAGGAAAAAAAAATAGCTCTGGAGAAATAATACATAAGACAATAGGTGCATGAGGAAATAAATGTAGTGAGATCTTTGTATATCACTGGAAATGTTCATGTTACAGGCTTTCTGTTTTACAACAGACTACTATTAGGCATTTTCTAATTTCACAGTAGGGAATGGGATTTGATCTTGAGCAAGCACCCAGTCTCTAAAACAGTGGAGTCATAGGAGAATTGGTCTCTACTGAGCTTTCCAATATGACAGTATTCTAGTGACAAGGGAAAAAAATATATTATTTTTCCTAGATTTTTAGCACTCAGCATACTCTATTCTTTTACATAACAATGCATTTTAATATAAATATCTGATTACTATAAACATAAAGCAATGTTTACTCCAATTTTACTCAGCTTACATTCCAGCTGCACCTCCCCCGCCCCACACACATACATAAACACATTTTTTTGAAAGGTCTACCTTACCTTTTGTTAATTCAACAAGAGGAAAGGACAATTTGTAACCGTGGCTAAGACGTTGTGCTAGGTTATAAATATGAGAAACAATGCAGTTCTTACCCTCAGGAGTACACAATTTAATTGAGGGGTATCATTCATTAATGCTTTTAATGTCAGAAAGCACATGACATAGAAAAAGGAGAAGTCCAGAACAAGTATCCTAAGAAATTCGAGATGAGAGAAGATTTCTACTGGGAAAGTGAGTTGGTTTGGAAAATCAATGAAGGTCATGTAGAGAGAAGAGCAACTCAGTTGTGCTTTAAGGGAAGTAAGTGATTTCAATAACTAAGACAGGGCAAGGGAAAGCCTATTCCAGGAATAGAGGATGGTGTAGGCAAAGTCATGATGATGGGAAAGACATTGTTTAGGAAGTAATTCTTCAAAGGATAAGGTCGATTTTTGAAAGTAGGGATTGCTAAGAACACACAATTTCATGAGTAATTTTTCACAGGTATTGTATATTTAGGGATAATTAATTGTTAAATTCATGGTGACTCAAAAGCCAAATGAAACAGTGAACAATTAGCAGCTTATGTGAAGAAGATGTAGTAATTTTAATGGACTGAAGCTCAATATTAGTGAGCAGAATGACACAACAAAAAAAATCAAGGAAATCACAGGAGGTATTAATAGTGATAAAGCTGATAAAATGGAATATATTTCAGAGGATATTGAGGGACCTTAAAATAGAGCATATGGGCATCAGTTGAAGAGACTATGATATTTAGCCTGGGTAGAAGGCAGTGGAGGAAGAGTATGGAATATGACATTATCAAATACTTGAAGAGTTGTAATAGATTGTTCTGCTTGCTCCCAAGAAGACAGATATAGGAATAATAACTTAAAATTATGAGAGGAGTTTATGACAATTTATGGTGGGCTGTGGTGGGGAAGGGGTGAGGAAGGGAGAGGTGACTCTTCTGTCAATGGACTAAATGTTTTCTATGTTTTCTTTCAACTTTCAGATTTTACTAAACTGAAATTAATTCTGAAACTCATTTGTATAGCATGGCTATTTTTGTAGGAACTTAAAAAAAATCTTATTCTATTCTTATGAATCATTGACTTCAATATAAGTAAAAACATATTGAGACAAAGGAAAGTTAATTTATTTTCCTAAAGTCACATATCTAGTCAGAGTAATGAATGATATTCGACAACAACAGTGACTAGGAAATAAACCCCCAAAAAAGGTGTTCCATGAATCTCAAGAAATTCCTTAAGTAATTAGATTACATTATCCTTCAAAGCAAAATATTTAAGATACCTTATGTTGATCAAACTTTAAATTGATTAATATAGGACACATTCAGGGCTTTAAATTGTTAGGCAGAATGAAATGGAGAAACCAAAGGATTCTAAGCAAGGAGATAAGACTGAGAGGATATGGTAGAGCAGGAAGAAAAAAAGGGAGGAAACAAACATTTATTAAGTGCCTACTACGGTACTATGCTAAGAGGTTCATAGATATTCATGTATTTGATTCTTACAAAGACCCTGAGAGATAGTTATTTAGGTAAGTAGGTTTTATTAAGGGCCTATTATGTTCCTGGCCCTATGCTAAGCATTTGGTATAAAAAGAAAGGCAAAAAAATAGCCTTTGCTCTTAAGCTCAGAGTCTAATGTAGGCATTAACATTCTAACAACTATGAAAAACAAGATATAGATATATGTGTGAGTGTGTGCTTATGTGTCTGTGTGTGTGGCAGTTTCATAAAGAAGGCATTAAGATTAAGGAGGACAGCAAAATGATTTTTTTTTCAGAAGGTGAGACTTTAATTCAGACTCAGAAGTCAGGAAAGCCAGGAGGTAGACATGAGGAGGGAGAACATTCCAGGTATGGGGAACAGCCAACGAAATTCTTGGAGTCAGCAAATAAGAGTATCAATAGTGTCATATGTGAGGAATAAGAAGGCCATGATAACCGCATCACATTGTTAGCAGAGGTGAATAAGGTGTAAGAAGATTAGCAAAGGAAAAAGGTAGTAGGGGGCTGGGTTACAAAGGGCTTTGAAAAGCAGATTATCTTATATTTGATTCTAGGGGCAACAGGGAGCCTCTAGAGTTTACTGAATGAGGAGAGAGGTCAAGGCGATATTATCTGACCAGCTCATTTGATGACTGGCTGGACATTGAATTGGAATGAAGAGAGATTAGGAAGGAAGATGAACTAGAAGGCTAATGCAATAGTCTAAGAGAGTTGATGAGGGCCTGTGACAGGGTGGTTTCCATGTAAGATGAGGGAATAGAGTGTCTACAAAAGTTATAATGATGACAGAATAGAAAATTCTTAACAACATATTTTTGACAAGGGGGGTGAGACTGTTTTGTAAAACACTTTATAAAAACAAAGGAAGCATTTGATGATTGAAGAATTATTAATTGTATTTGTGCTGTGCCAATATAACAAAAATGATGATTTTGTAGTATCGAAATCAATTTACAGATTTGGTAGGATACCAACCAAATTAACCAGAAGGTTATTTTGTAGATCTAGAAAAATTAATAGCAAAATATATTAGGAGGAAAAAAAGTCAAGGATGTTAAGAGAAATAATGACAAAAAGTGGGAATGAAGGGGTAATGAATGGCAGTAGCAGATTTCAAATAATCTGATAAAGAAGCAATCATTAAAACAATTTGCTACTGATTAAAAAATAGAAATGTTGAGCATGGAACAAATTAGGGAAATAAAGTCTGATAGCAATCAAACAGATATTATGTTCAAAAAGTCCAATAAATTAATTTATTTGATAAGCACTTCCTAATTGTTTATTTTTTTAACTTTCTGAGAAAAGTAGATATCGATATGGGGGAAAAATAGACTTAGACCATCTCTTTATACCATATATTATAGTATAATCCAAATCTACACATAACTTTAACATAAAAGATCTTATCATTTAAAAAAATGACAGCCCAAGAGAACAGTTATGTCTAGGGAAAGCAAGAGAATTCCTACCTGAACAAGTAACAGTAATAATCATAAAAAAATTTAAAAATGATTATATAATATTGAAAAGCTTCTGAAAAGTGAAATGAATGCAGTTAGAATCAGAGGTGACACTATTTTACAGTTAAGGAAACTGAGGCAAACAATGGTTAAGTGACTTACCCAGGATCACACAACTAGTAATTACTTGAGCCTAAAGTTGAATACAATTTTAAAAAAGAAAAAAAATGGCAAGAATAAGCAAAATGGGGCTTATTTATATCTATATGTTTCTAGAGCTGGAAAATATTCATGGGGGAAAAGGGGTAGTAGTACCTATAGTCAGTTTATTCTCAAAAAGACAATGGATATGGGGCAGCTAGGTGGCACAGTGAATAGAGAACAAGCCCTGGAGTCAGGGGGACCTGAGTTCAAATCCGACCTCAGACACTTAACACTTACTAGCTGTGTGACCTTGGCCAAGTCAACCCCAAATGCCCTGCCTTCTCCCCTCCAAAAAAGAAAAAAAAGGCAAAGGATAGACATATTAGTAAACATATGTATATATATATAACATATTTATACACATGTATATATGTGTTCACATGTGTATGTGTATATTGTATACACACATATAGATAGATATAAACACATACATATGTGCATATTTTATATGTAAGTATATATACATATATATGTATTTATATAACATACCTTTTTTAATTAAAAAAGAAATGAAGTCTGGCAAAAAATAAATAATAATTAATTTTATTCCTTTTCTCTTGTCAAAGATGAAAAAAAATCATGCTCTTAATAACATCTGATTTTCAGAAGTTTGCATTTGGGCTTATTTTTAAAGTAATACTGATGTGGTATAATTATTGAAGTATTCCTACCTGACAACTGGAAAGAAGGGACTGTGTCACATCTCAAGTTTGCAATACATCCAGCAGGTAGCACAATGTTCAGCTCACTGAAGCTGTTCATTTCATAGGATAGCTCAAATGTCCAGAAAGTTATTCGTGCTAGGTTGTTAATGATTATTTTCTTTGGGTTATAACAGATACATAACTAATCACACTAGATCAGATTGCATATGAGAAAATGTCTAATTGCTCACTCTATTTCTGTTTCTAGATTTGCTTTTTGGAAAGATTCCCTATATTTGCACATGTTTGATGGCCAATATCTCAACATCTAGTTTTCATTATAAATGATCCCTCTTTGCTCCTCAGCCCCACACCAGATTTCTCATAAAGTCCAAATAATCTCAGGTCTACAAGAAAATGAGGGGTAAAACATACAACATTAAATTTACCTCCATCATGGCAAGAGTTGAACAAAAGTTATTATTGTTCCTGGATTCTCTGTTGCCTATCTCCTGAATCTGGGTTAATCTCAATGTTGTACCTCATTGATCAGTGTACCAACTGCCTTTAGAGTTCCTTGAGGTCTGATAGCTCAGTGTTTACTCTATGGAAAGATTCACTTGAATCTGATTGAGCAGAGTGAAGTTTGACTTGGAGATCCTGAAGGTCATGCTCTTAGAAGCATAGAATTTTATATGTGACCTTAAAATGATTTCTACTGACTTTATATCATTTGTCACCTACAAATAAATTAAATACTGAGATAGTAATCTTTTGCTTTTATCAAAGATAATACTCTAGGCGTACCTGGCACCTTCAGATTAAACATTTTACAATACACACAACTCATTCATCTCTCGTTCTATATATTTATAGGTATTTTTTGAAGGTTAGCCTTAGGAATGACAAGAACTGGATGTATTGGATACATGTCACTTTGTAGATCACACAGATAATAATTTCTAGATGATTCAGCAAAACTTAAAAAGAATTGTCCCTTTTTCTTCCATAGATGACATTCCATCTTCCATCTGCATACCTTTGCACAAGCTGTCCCTCATACCTGAAATGCAGTCCCTCTCTCCCACATCTTAGATTTCCCAGATTCCTTTGGGTTTCAACTCAAATGGGAATCTCCTGCAGGAGATTCTTCTTGATCTCTTAATTGCTAGTGCTGTCATCCAGCATTTATATGTTGCTCAAGTGTCTACTCTAAAAAGACATAAACTCCTTGAGATCAGAGACTGTCATATCCTTTGTTATTTGTATCCCAAGCAGCCAGCATAATGTCTGGCACATAGTAGGAACTTAATGAATTTTTGCTGATTAATTATTGATTGGTTGATTTTTAAAATTTCATTCTAGTAAGATTATTCAAGGTGTTTCAAAACAAAGAATATTTATTGCCTTGGATTACATTTTCAAGCAATTTAAAGAATTTCTCACAAACCCAGTTTTTAATTGTGACTTTTTATTTGGTAGCTATATTTTTCAGATAAGTACATTTTCTACAAATAAGTGGATTATGTTTTATCCATTCCTCTATATGGTATATAGTGATGCTAAATGAAGTTCTCATAGCAACAAAAGAAAAAGAGAGAGGATCTAGTACACTAGTAACAAAAAATGTCACCTAGGGGGCAGGGTATTACCAGAAATTTGAAGAGGGTGGGCAGTGTTTTGTAGAACTAGGAAAGGAAATGGATAGATGGATTAGACCACAAATCTAAGGTAGCAATTGCACCATGCAATCAGAAAAAAAATATATTAAAATGCAAAGCTTTCCCCCAAAACTCAAGCACAGATAATAGCAAATGAAATGCAGCAAGTTGGTTATATTGTATATCCACTTATTAATCCATTTAAATCCTCTGCATTTCAAAGGAATTTATAAGTATTTAGAAATTCTTTAACAACATCTCTTGCCTCCTTGGGGCTCATAAAGAGCTATGTACTTGCAATAAAAAGCTCTTTACCACAGGGATTCCTACAATTAAGAAAAGCAGAGATTGTACAAGTTTGCTAGTTTTGAAATATTAGCTTACCTCCTACTTGAAGCTAAACAAAAGCACACTATGGCTCTTGAGTCAGCCCAATACAGACCAAACCTGAGCTCTGATTTGCCCCATGCAAGGAAATATAATGGAGTGGAAGCAGCAGCTACTTAATATAGTAGTTAAAATTACCCGTGACTGAAGCAAGCACATCAATCAAAAGTTTTGGCATGTAATGAGCGAGACAAACCAGCGTGGTGAGCTCTGGGGCAGGAAAAGCCTCCCTTTTGCATTCAACAGTTTTCAAATTGCCATGACATCCCTTTGCACAAAACCACCCGACTTCCAGCAGGTGGATTTTCGGGCTCATTGTGCTTGTAGCACAAAGATGGATCAACGAGAGAGTCTGAGATTGTTTCTTATTTTCCCTTCTAAAAATCAAGGCTGCAGAAAGCCTGATTTCAAATTCTTCACGTTTTTAGCTTATAGAATGTAGATTGAAGGGAAAGTGCGAAGTAAACCACAACTTTAAGACATACAGGAAGTCATTGTGGTTTCTAATCTCTGCTCTGGAGGAGAGGCAAATTTTTATTTTGTAGAACAACAACTAAGCATTAGAATTGATAAGTAATTCATCCCCTAATCCTTTCATATATTGCTCTCCCTAATTTAGGGTGTTAACCATCCAAATGCAGTCCACTTGCCGATTTTTTTTCCTGTTTCTAGGAAAGTCTGTCCTACCCTCCAAAGTGGCTGTTAGAATATAATGTGTTTATAAACATGCTGGGGAAGGAGTATGCAGTCCATCCAAGATTCATCTCGCTCATACAGTTACTCAGAACAAATTCAGTGCAGGGCCCTTTGTATATACTTCCCTCTAAATCAGTGAGAAGCAACTGCAGAAAACCCTTAAGTAACATTTGGTTCAATGAGAATGCAAATTTGCTGAAAATGACCATAATTGGAGATTCCTGACTTTTGTAGATATACAAAACAATCATAAGTTAAAGCACTCCTTCTTTTAAATATACCAATCATTTATGCTACAAATTAGTTTTAATAAGGCCATCACATAAGTTAATATTTGACATATCTAGAAGATGTTAAGAGAGATAAAATGCTATACTCCCAGAGACACTCAACAGTTTAGGTTATACTATAAACATGACCTCGAAACATTGTTCAATTTTAGCAAGTCACTCCAACAGCTATCAAGTAAAAAGAAAGTATGAGCTTGTGGGGTAGCAAGGAACAGGAGAGAAAATCACATATAGAGTTCACTAGTGTGTTGTGCTGAAACACAGATGCAGTGAAAGAAAAGAATTAGAATCAAAAGCAAAGAGAAACGGAGAGAGATAGAGACAGAGAGATACAGGTGATACTGAATTGCCTGGGAGCACTGAGAGGTTAAAAGACTTGACCAAGGTCACATAGTCAGAATGTCCCAGAGGCAATACTTGAACTCAAGTCTTCCTAAATGCCAAGCTACTTCTCATTCACTATACCATGCATGTCTCTTTTGATGTGTTATTGAAAATGATTGGAACCTGAAAAAGACCTAGAAGCTAACAGATACTAAAGTGGGTTAAACTGTTTTATGCACATGGGTGCGCATGCAAACAGAGCAGTTATTTAAATGATATAAAATGATAAGACATTTATCAGTACACTTAGGTTTATAAAACATTTTCCTTGAAAGAATTCTGTGCTTTAAATTGTTCAAATATTGTTATTATTTCCATCTTACCTCTAAGTAAACTGAAGCTGATAAAGTTAACTTCAAGGTCACACATGGGGGCAGTAATATTAGAGTCTGGACATGAACCCAGTTCATTTGACTTCAAACTTGCTGCTATTTCCACAAGAGCAAACTGCTTCTTTCTGACTAAATGTTCCAGTGCTTCACTAAGAATACTCTGGGACCTTTCACCTCAACATCCCTTATTGTCTTTTTGCTACTTTACTTATATATGTTGCAAATATGTAAATATGTTTGTGTGTATATGTGTGTGTATACATACATGTATGTATACACACACACACACACTACTAAAATAAATCAAGTATATTTGTAGGTTCTTTTGAGGTAATCACCCAAGCGTGGATCTTCCACATAACTGATAAATGTTTCAGTTTTGCCACCCAGGGTATGATGAAACCAGTTAACCAACCACTCCAAACACATAAATGATACTAGAGTTAGCTTAATACCATGTACAATATAGCATGGCCAAAAGTATTTCATAAAGATGTTTCTATAACCCTTATACAGTAGGAAATGCTAGTGTTCAAGGGTCCTCACAGTCATCCTTCCACCTGTATGGTTTATTGGCCTGGCTTTAGTACTTGCTGAGTTATAATATAAATCACCTATTGGTAAAGACTGATTTAAAGACTGCTAAAGATTTCTTCCTGCCAGGACAAATAGGTTAATTTTCTGAAGTGGGAAAAATATAATGCAAAAGTTAGTGAAAACAACTGTGAACAGCTCCATTTGGGTGCTTTCACATCCAGAATTCAAATTCCAAAGTGTTGCATCAGAAAAGCAGTTTGCTAAGGCTGAAATAACCTAGAGGCAAAAAGTTGAAAGAGCTGAATTCAAATCTTAGTTGTTATTAGTTTATTTTATGGCCTTAGAAAAGTTAGTGAGTATTCTTATACCTCAGTTTCCTCACCTTCATGTTTATCTTTTCTTAACAGATGCTCATATTCATATTCATAGATTATAATTCCTTTAATCATTTCCCTATAAATGGGCATTTATTTTTTTGCTGTGGGTCAATAAACATTCACAAAGCACCCAATACACACCAGGTCCAATGTTAGCCAGTGGGGATACAAAGAAAGCCAAAAGATATCCCTGCCCTCAAGGAACTCACTGTCTAATGTGGAGACCAGCAAGCAAATGTGTACAAAAAGGTGTAATGGAAATGCAAATTGAAAGATCTTCCCTGCCCTTAGGTCCTTTGATAGGCTTAAGAGACTCCGAAAATCTTCCTTGATTTGAAAATGTACTCTGCCTCCTAATAGGCTGAATGTGGTCACATGGAGCCTGTGGGAGGAGGCTTGGTTTTCAGGAATGCCCACACCTTGATGCTGTGTGATTGGGCAGTGGGTCAAGAGGGTGGTTACATTCTCTGACCCAGGAGAAGGCTATATAATCCCTGATGTGAGGCTTTGTTTTGGGGCTCACTTTGAGAAGTGTTCTGTGATTTGATCAGATGAGACTCTGGGAAGCTGTTGTTGAGAGCCCCCCAGCTTTGAAAAACCCAGATGTTGATTTGGTATGGATGTAATGGTGGGACAGTTTGGAAACCTGTCTACTTGATCTGTTTCTCTGTCTTGATAATTCTGTCTGTATACTCTAAAGTTCAGGGTGCTGAACTTTTTCCCCTGAATTAGGTAAATGATACATATTTGACTGATTAAAGTAAGCTTGTTAACCCATTTTGAGTTGCTTTCCTTTAACAACGCAGATCTAAGAAACTGTGTTGCCAGCCACCCTGGGGACGCTGGGGTGCTTGCTGTTACAAAAGGTTATAAGGAAATAATTTATAGAGGGAAGATGCCAGGCTAAAGAAAGGTAGAGGAAGCCTTCCTGCACAAATTAGCATTTTAATTGGGACTTGAAGAAGACTGGGAGAAGCCAGGAGGTGCAGATGAGGAAGGAGAACTTTCCAGGCTTTGGGGTCAGCCACAGGAAATCCTGGAGCCAAGAGATAAAGTTTTTGTCAGTGGAAGAGCAAGGTCACCAGAGTCAACTGGATTGATGAGTATTCGTCTTCCATTATTAAGAAATAGATACGTCTATGTATTTTTGTGGTTATGCTACCTTTTTGCTGTTTTTCTCCTTGGGTTACATTCCTTAGCAGTGAATTTCTGGGGGCAAATAAAGATGTGGATATTTTGGTTATTTTTATGATCATCTCGAGTTGCTTACCACAATGGGTAAACCAGCAACAGTATATTTTGTGCCTATCTTTCTGTACTGTACCTTCACCCACCCCAACATTGACTCTTCCCATCATTTGTCTTTCCCAGTTTTCTAAGTGTAAAGGAAAATCTCAAAATTTTATTCAATTGTATTTCCATTATTATTACTGATTTGTTGTTGATGTTGTTGTTTTAATTCTTTCTTTGAGAGCATTTTACAGTTACTAGGTCTATGAAAGGTGCCCTGTCCCAATGGCAACTTTTTTTCTGTTTTCATACCATTTGGGTGCAGCTTCCCAGACTTTTGGTGAGCCTCTTACTTTCTGTCTGGATGTGTGTTTAGAAACCATTTTTTTTTTACCTGTAAGCAAAACATTTTGGCTTGGGTATGTTTCCCTTCTGTGAGATTAGTGGTTTTGTTGTTGTTGCTGCTGTTTTTCTGAAGAACTGGGCAATTTTAATTGCCCCAGCATATGCCTGAGCTGTTTTCCTCAGTCATTGTGATTTACTGGTTGGTGGAGGCTGTTTCTGGTACACACATCTTGAAGAGTCTATATGCACTCCTGAAAATATGTGATTAACTTCCATTCTTTTCCTGTGCGCATATGAGCTTCACAGTGAACTGGATTGAAGAAAGGAAGGAGGAAATCTAGTCAGTAAACCCCAAGTTAAGTGGGCAGCTTCTGGCCATCAAAATTTACCTACCTTTGGAGAGGAGGAGAGGGAGAGGGAGAGAATGAGCTGATTTACCCAGCAAGCTGTGTCCCCATTCAGGCAGCTCAGTCTTCTCACAGATTGTGTTTCTCCTTCTTTTTCAAAGAGGACCATGGCATCAGGGAAATGATGAGGTGACTTGCAGTTGATTTTGATTTGAGTGGGGGAGGGCTGTGCATAATTCATATATGAATAGTTGTTAGGAGTATAGGTGAAGTTAATATCTCTCATGGGAAAAAAATATGTTTTGTTTTTAGCATAAGATATTTGATTTCACCAATAGAAGAACTTCCAGGCAAGAAATTTACTCCAATTTTGCAGTGGCACTTTCTCAGAAGTGTATAGTCACAGGTTTGTTTGTTTGTTTTTTCAGGGCATTGACAAATTTAATTGACTTCCCTAATATTTTGTAGATAGTACTTGAAAGCTGCAGGACTTAAGCCCAGATTTTGGACTCCAAGGCAAGCTCTTTATTTACTTGATGCTTGCCTGTTTTTGAGTTAAACCTCCCTCTCCCAGTTTTTTTCTTAATATACACATTTTAGTTCTATCTGTTAACAACATACCTCTGTTTTCAAGGATTGGTTTCTTTGTATATGTGAGGTACTATGATATAGTGGAAAGATTACTGCAATTTGATTCAGAAGGTTGAGGCTGAAATCACATCTCACTTATTTATTAACTAAGTGACCTTGGACAAATCACATCATCTCTATGAGTTTCAATTTCTTCATCTGAAAAATAAGGGAGTTGGTCTAGAGAATGTCTAAGGTCCTTTGCAAATCCAACATTTAGGATTTTAGAATTTATTGGATATAATATGACAAGATAAAATGTACCCATGACCCAAAGATCCTGAGATAGTTCTATTGGAGTATGTGGTAGATCCTAGGTACTCCTAATACAATGTAAACAGCCCTGATAACTCAGAATTTTGGTTTGTTAGTTTTTATTAAAGAAAAGACAACAATAACAAAACAAGAAAATTAGGTAAATATCATATTTCATATTAAGAAATATCAATTCGAACTAGTCCACTTTTTAGTACTGCAAATAAGCTTGGCAAGCCAGTTTGTAATTATATTACCATTTATTCAAATATAATCAAATCTTCTGTAATGCTTGAATAAAAATCACTATGGTTTTTGGAATCAATTCTCATCCAATTTCTTGGAATTTGATTTTTGGTGACTATATTTACCAGTGAATTTTATAAGAAAATTAACATTTATAATGTTCTGGGATTTTTTCTTAATTAGAAAATTATTTCTTCTGCTTTCATTTCTTTTCAGTAGCCATGCAAGTTATCCTCACACATAGCACCATCCTTGCTTTCTACTGCAAAAAAATAATTCTTAAAATACACACTGGATTCAAGGAGAATTTGAGAGGTACATAATTGTAAATATGCATAAGGACTTATAGTTAGAATTGACCAAGTCATCTGGTTTTCTTCTTTCTTTTTTCCCTTGATAACTATGTTGTTGACAGCTGAGCTGACCAAATTAGAGTCTTTGACAGTCTACAGGAATTTGATGTCAGGTACTTTTCAGGACTAATCTCCCCCATTCTTCAATCCCCCGATACAAGACTTAGATTTACACAATCCTATTCACACCTGCACAAGCTGTCTTCTCCCCTACCCCCACCCCAACATATAGAGTTTGGACAAGCAGACAAATCCCCAAGTCTGTGAATTTTGGCCTGGAATTTTACTTCTAATGCCTCTCTCTGAGACAGTCCTCACTAGGAGGCCTGATTTAAGTGAATGTGGAGCTCAGTAATGAAGGTTAATTAGTTAGAGATTTTTTTCCCTCCCTTTCTGAGTTCTTTTTTTTCTTTTCTTTTTTTTCCCCAACATACCCTTACACTTACTACATCTGTTCACATGAAATGTTTAGTAAGGTCAATGAATGTTCTGGATATAGAAAGGTTTGGCGTCATGGTAGCTTCTGCTTAGTTCTGCTGAGACAAGGCCTATCAATGACTTGTCTAGTTTGGTAGCAGAATCAGTCAAAGAAACTCATTAGTAGCAGAGTTTCAGGCCAGAACACTTGGGGATCTGGGCTACTATCCTAAAATCTTCTAGCATGTGAACATGTGAGGTTTGCTAGGATAGAAAAGGAACACAACAGAAGATGAGAATGACTGGATGAATAACAAGGAATAAGGAAACTGGAGGAGAGATGGGAAGAAAGCATAAACTCAGAGCAGTCCTAGAATTTAATTAATGAAGCAAGTCACAATATTTCTTCTACCTTTTGCTTAAGTAGGCTTTTAAAATTAGGATGCGATGGGAATTTTATAATAATGAGGAGGAGGAGGAAGAAGATGCAACTAGCATTTATATAGTGCTTAAAGATTTGCAAAGTATTTTACATTGATGATCTCATTTGATTTCATTGACTGATGTATTTGGAAGGCAGATCAGAGCAACAGAATAGAAGAAGCATTATGTTTGGAGTCGAAGAACCTGGGTTAAAATCATACCTCAGATGATGCTTTCTTTTTTTTAATTTAATTTTTAGTTTTTGGAATAAAATAAGCATTTCCATAACATGGTACAATAAAGGAGATGATTATACATGAAACTGTATATGTACAATATATAAATTGCTATTTCTTTCAAATATACAACAAAATTATGATGTAAAATTCTTTTTTGTCTTCCTTCACCCCCCACCCTAAAGATGCCTATATATGTGTGTGTATGAATATATGTATGTGTATAAAATATATACATGCATGTATGTATATATGTATGTATGTATATATATGATTGTTCTATCTATACATACTGCTGTTTATCAGTTCTTTCTCTGGATGCAGAAAGATTCTTTCTTCCAAAGTCCTTTATTGTTAATTTAGATATTTATTAACAGAATAATATCTTAATATTGTTATTGCTGTATACAATATTCTCTCTGCTCATTTTGCTCTTCATTATTTCATGTAATTCATTCCATGTTTTTCTGTGATCATTGAGCTCATCATCATTTCTTATACTACAGAAGTATTTCATCACAATCATATCTCTCATTCATTCTATAAGATAGCTGATTTTTCAGTGAATATAGGGTACTGCCTAGAGTCAAGAAGGCCTAAATGAAAATCCAGGTTCAGACACTTACTATCTGTGTGACTCAAAGCAATTGACTTAAGCTCTGTTTACCTCAGTTTTACCAAACTGTAAAATAGGAATAAAAATAACACTTAACCTCTCATGGTTGATATTAGGATCAAAGAAGATAATATTTGTAAAACATATATTATACTATCTGACACATAGTAGGTCCTATATAAATGTTTATTCCTTCTTCTTTCCTTTATAACTATGGCTCATAAAGGTAAAATGGCATGTTTATTGTCACACAGAAGAATTAGTAGCTGGGCTGGGACAAAGAACCCTATCTCCAAGCTCCTATTCCAGGTCTCTTTCCATTCAACCACCCTGCTGTCAACCACATAGAACCATGCTGCTTTCAATCATTTAAAATGACATTAAAGTTTCCTTAGGTTGATCCTGAGTTCCAAAGAGATTCACCTAAGCCCTTACTAGCTGTTTAACACACATCATATGAGTCAGTGTTCATGAATTCTTTTATTCTCTTTTTCTTCAGTTAGAGTGATCCTGAGAAATTTATTACATTTCATTCAATAACTTTCTTTCCTCAGAGCTAAAGACAGATGTGTCCCAGATACAGTTGTTGGGATTCACAGGCACCCCAAAATGGGAGTACACCAGGATGACAAGGATTTCTAGTGTCTTGAATGAATTCACTCAGATCTTCTTCAAGTGAAAGAAAGGCATTTAATAGGGTAACAGCCAGTGGGTCTGTTCCCCATGGGAGGCAGAACTCCAGGACCCTGCTGCCATGGAGACAAAGTATTAAGCTAGGTTATATGTCTGGTTTATATATAGTTTAATAGGACCATGCCTATAGGGATGTGGGGGGTATGGCAGGTGGGGTGGCTATGCCAGTTTAAGAAAATGGGAGGGGGAACAGGAGAGGGAAGAGAGAATGCTGTTCCAGAATGTCTAGAATATCAGGTAGTTGGAGGTGCTTTGTGAAAGGGGGGGGAGATTCAATGCATAGTCTTCTTGAGGTCAGATTATGATTTATGAGCACCCTCTGGCTTGTTACTTCCTGCATCCTATCTCATATCTCACATCCTGTATCTTACCTGGTCCATCTGCCTCAAACATTCTATCTACCTCATCATAGGGGTGGCCATTGTACAAGAATTCATGTTATTTTCAATGTATATAGAATTTTTCAGAGGACTTTTATTCAATACTGGGCTAATTCTAATGACAAAGATACAATTTATTTTTGGATTCCTTTCTTCTCCATTTTTAGGGTCCTCCTCTCTTGCTTTAGTGTCAAATGTACTTACCTTGTTTGAGGTGATGTGAACCAATTCCAATGAAATCCAGTAAACATTTACTAAGCCCTGCTGTGTTCTAGGCAATGTGTTAAGCATAAGGACCATTAATAAAAAGAAAGATAGCCACTGCCCTCAAGGAGTTTACAATATAATGTGGGGAAACAGCATACAAAAGCTCAAAATAAAGAGGGAGAAGGGACAGAGAGAGAAACACAGAGACAGAGACAGAAAAACAGCAAGAGAGTGAGAGAGAGAATAGGTAGACAGCTTGTGTCACAGTGGATCTAATTGCACAGTGGATATAGAGGGGCTTATAGAGACAGAAAGACCTGAGTTAAAATCAGGCTGTAGACGTTTACTAGCTATGTGACCCTGGGCAAGTCCCTTAATCTCAGTTTTCCTTACTATCCTCAACTGTTAAAATCAAAATGAGAATAACAACAGTACCTATCTTCTAGAATTGTTGTAAGGATCAAAGACAATAATATTTGTTTTAAAAAATGTTTTGCATAGTACCTAGTACATAGTAAACACTACATAAATGCTTACCTCCCCACCCCACCCCTGAAGACAATAGCCAATAATTAAATGAAAAAATAACTAGGTTGAGAACTGGAGAGATTTTAGTCACAAAACACAAAGAGAAATGCCTAAATAAATAGCAAATATTTATATTTCTTTCATAGTGAAACACCAGCATAAATTGTCCTCTTTTATGCAATTTCAACATTTGTGTAGTTCCAAGTATAACAATCAACTCAGGTACTTTGCCTCATGACACTCTAATGATCTATATTAGGAATGTCTGATTTAAAACATCATTTCTGAATTTTTCCTGCTCTGAGGTCCCAATCCAGTTTCATCCCTTTAACATTTATCTATGACTCTGATACTCTGGCTTCATTCACCAAATCAATAGTGAAGTTTGTGATCACTTAATAACTACATGCATTAACCACACAAATATATAGGAGAAATAATGAATTAGGAAGGGAGGTGGTACGGGGAAGCTGTTAGAAATGTTGGATGATCTTAATTGGTTCTGTTGGTTTCTAGAAAAATTGACTTGAGGTTAGAAATAGATTTCAATACCACCTCCCACACTATAATTGTGTGATGATGACTAAGTTCTTTAACCTCTCTGGCCAGCAGGAAACCCTCCAGGAATCGCAGTAGTTACAGTCAGTGTTGGCAGAGAGAATTCTTGGATGGACACAATAACAAGTTTTTGTATTAATAAGAAAATAATTCTTATTATCATGTTATTTTGTACATATGGGAATGTTATATGAAGATAGAATTACTGACACATCATGGGTACTCACTAATTTTAAATATTCAACTACAATTTTGTTTCATTTCCAGTGGAACCAATGAATAAGTGAGCTGCAATCAGAATCACAATTATGAATTCTTTCACTTGGTACAGATATCTGGTTGGGGTTAGTAGTGTAGCAGAAAATAGTTCAATAAGGACATAGAGTGATGGCTGGGGAGAGATGGGCATACTAGCAGCCCAGAGAAAAGTTAGACTAAGAAGCAAAATTATGGCCTCTGATGTCATCAAATAAAAACAAATGTTGGTTTCCCTGTGTTAGTTCTCTAGGTTACAGTCCCAGATTTCTCTTTCCTTGTTCTACAATACAGACCTAGTCAGGCTTGAGAGGAAACAGGGTTGTCACACTTATTTTACTAATCTAATGACTATGGTCAGGTTCCTTAATTGCAAAACAAGGCTAATAACCTGCTTGTACTGTTGGACTCACAGAGTTATTTTGAGGAGAGTTAACTGTAAGCCAAGATATTAATGTGGGCTATTCTTATTATTACATATTGATGAAACAGCTGGTCAGGGTATGACAGCACATTGTATGACCATGGAAAAGAGAGCAGCTAACTGATCTATCAAAGAAAGGAACTCATGACTTTATAGCTTCATTAACTTACACCGTCCTCTAGCCAACTGAGGTAATTAGCAATTGTGGATTCTGAAGTTAATAACAAATATTTGAGGCATCCATTCAAGGCTCAAAACAATTGTTCGTGTGGAAAATGTTCATGATGGAAAATACCTCAAATTTTCAAAGTATTCTTTTGCTGTAGATGCCATGTTTATATTCTGGCAAGCCAACAGAATGGCAGGTGGATGTCCTGTGGAGCTTCTACAGGAAAATAGGAACAATTGTGATTTATATAGTGCTTTAAGTTTTAACGGTTATAGGCCAACAATTACCACAACACAGTAACTTCAAACTGAAAATTTTGCTCTTCCAAATTTTATGGGTATTGATATAAAAATTGAAAATTGGAAAAGACATACTGAATGACTTAAAAAGCAGATTTATATTATTGTAGAATTGAAATTTGTATTCATCTTACAGACCTCCTAACTGGATTCTTACTAAGGTTGGGATTTTGGAAATGAAACTGTTGAACAGTCACGGTGTAAAGGGATGCAAAACCTTCTCTTATCATTGTGGCATCTTTCACATAGCTCACCTGCGACTTTCCTGTACTCTAGTGGGGTGGAACAGTCACCAACTGTCTATTTCTGGACACATTCAATTGCAGCCAAGCTTTCATTAGTCTAACCCAGCAGTAATCATTTGTCAGAGGAAACTCTCACAAGCTCCAATTACTCTATCATCCAAATTACTCAGTGGGGTAATGGGGGAAAGGGCAAACAAATCACAACATGGAGTTAAATTTCTGCAGGTCTTGCCCCAGTGATTGTTTTATCCATAAAAACAAACGTCTTGGGAAATCTGTCTTGCTATGCCCCCCCTTCCAAGCTGATCTGACATAAAGGTTGCCCAGACAATTTATGGAAACTGCTCATCTTGAGAAATAGAGTCAATAATTTGTAGCATCTCTTGTCTCCTTGAAACCTGAGACCTTGGTTAGTTATATATATTTCTCAGTAAATTTCATTCGGATATATATGTGTGTTGTATATAAATACATGTGTATGTGTATGCATGTATGTATAAAAATCCAGAAATGGAGATATATGATGTGAGTCCAAATCTGGCCCGAGGCATTTACTAGTTGCATGACCTTGGGCAAGTCAGTTAACCTCTGTTTGTCTCCTCAGTAATAAAATGGTGATAAATAATAGTACCAATAGGGCTGTAATGACAATGAAGTGAAAGAAATTTTGTAAAGGATTTAACAGTGTCTAGTTCATAGTATGTACAATACTTTTATGTGTATCTATATATCTGTCATACATGCATACATATATGTGCATATATGTATGTGTGCATGTATACATATATAAGATATATCTTGAAATAACTACTAAAAGTGGAAGGAAATGCTATGATCTAAACTAAGCATGCTGAATGACTGATTCTGAAATTAACTTTGCAAGAGAAAACATGTTTCAGACAAAATTCTTTCTCCTTAAAAACCTATTCATTTGCTATTATAATGAATGGATGAAAATTATGTCTATACCATTTAATATACTGGGCCTTATTTCTGGACTTTAAACTTGAACATGAAGTTGATATAATACATGATTCATGTTTTATGCACAAGCATACACATATATACACACATTCATACGTATCTTTGTATATTTACACAGTGTCGTAAAAAAGTATGTTATATTAAGTGAATTATTCTGTTTTAATTTGTTCTCAGATATGGAAATGTAGAACATTTCTAATTTTTAAATTCAGTATGAGTTATACTGCTTTAATTAATTATCAGAATTATATCAAAAATTAGAAATCATATTTAGGCTTCATACTTTAAAGGATAAAATAAAATATGGTTCTTTGAATAACAACACAACAACAACAATAAAAATGATACTGTGGCTCATGCCATCTTAGTTTCCTCCTTCTCACCTTTAAAGGATACAATTTATAAGGACCTGAATTCATAAATTCATAAAAATTTATAGGAGCCTGAAATAAAATATCTTTTAATCAGTTAAAATAACATATTTTGGTGGGTAAATATATACATATATAAGTATACCAGTATATATACATATATAGATTTATATTACATATAATATATATTTCTATACATACTTATATATCTTGTATGTCATTATTACAAAAATCATTGCATTTAAAAATTCATAGGACAAAATAAGGATCAGCACTTGCTTTTCTTTTTTTTAGCCTGCTTTTAATTATTCATTTTAATATATACACAAGGGATCAAAAATAAATCTTTATTTAAAAGTCATTCAGCTTTTTTATGTAGAATAAAATGAAGTTGTACTCAGTGATATGCATCAGAATAATCGAAAGAATTCAGCTGGATTTTTTTTTCTTCCCTGAAAAAACATTTTAATAAGAAAAAAAAGCTTTTAGTGTGTTATATTTTGCATGTAACTCATATACAGTGAACAGTTTTCAAATGACTGTATTTTTAGTCAGGCAAGAAAAATGAAAAAAAAAAGATGTTTAAGCTGAATAGCTAAGCAAAACTACTTTAAAGTTAAGGAAAAGCAAATGGCCTCTATGTATCATCCCCTGGCATTAAAATCTCATAGACCCGAGTTTGAAAAATTCTTCACTTAGGTCTTGTAGTGCCCTCTACAAATAGCATGCACAGAGGTCAAAACTTGAGACAGATATGCCTGAACTTGCTGGTGGTGGAGAGGGAGAGAGAGAGAGACAGAGAGAGAGAGAGAGACATAGAGAGACAGAGAGAGAGAGAGAGAGAGAGAGAGAGAGAGAGAGAGA
>NW_027187391.1:63419548-63468715 GCF_028583685.1 Petaurus breviceps papuanus
AGAGAGAGAGAGAGGAGAGAGAGAGACAGAGAGAGAGACAGAGAGAGATTCTAGCCTCGACTGCCATAGTGTCAATCACTGGGTGTAAACCTGGAGTATTAAAAAAAGAAAAATCTTCCCATTGAGAGATTTAAATTTAAGGGAATATATAGGCTGGAACAAAGTTTAGTCTAGAAGTGAGTTAAGAAGGATAGAAGAGAGCAGTGCTAGCATAAGGAAAGGAAAGGCAGAAAACTAAAATTGAATTGAAAATGAAACAAAATTAAAAGAAACAGACAACAAACCCTAAGAAACAAGTAAAGCCTGCTAAATTAGCTCCCCTTCCCCCCTTTTATTCCCCAAAGGAAGAAATGATATAGATTTTTGTTGCTTGTGGCCAAGGAGGATGTCCCTTTAAGCTAAGGGAATGCATTGTCTCCTTTTATCCGCATTTTCCCCATGATACATAATCACTGTCTGTCACACTTTGATGTCATAATCATCCATGGGAGCTCCACTGTTAGAGAGTAAATCTGCTTAACTCACAGAAGAAGGAAAAAAAAGAGAGAAATTGTAAGGAGGCCCTTGCCTTCCTTCCCTCAATGAAGCCAATTTGAATGGCAGAAGTTCAGGATGGTGTCACTCTTGCATTTATGGGCACTATCTCAAAAGGCAAAATCCCATTTTAAAACTATATCTCAATCAGTTCAAATGGTAACAGTGGCTGCCATTAAATGAACCGAGAGAGAGAGAGAGAGAGAGAGAGAGAGAGAGAGAGAGAGAGAGAGCGTGCGCGTGCACGTGCACGTGCACGTGAGCTGAATGAAGTGTATACTAAGCAGGCAGAGAGAGCATCATAGTCTATCCTCATACTGCCACTTTCTAATAGGGAAAAGCTCTTAAACTTTGCATCTGTTTCTTTCTCCAAAGAATTATTCCCCTCGATTTGTGATTCACACTTAAAGAGAATTTTCCAACAGACTCTGTTTGTCCTAGTTCAAAGAAAGGCTGGGATTCGGTTAATTTCTTGTGCTAAAATGGAAAATTGCCATTGATTCGGATCCAAATAGCAATGTTAATGCCAAGTCAAAGTGTTTTTTCCTCATTTAAAGTCTTCTCTTATTTTACGGGTGTAGACTTTTTTTTTTTAAATTCTTAGGGCATATCTGATAAAAGGGACACTAAATTTTTCCATGTTAATGGATGCACTACATGTCCCTGATTAGATCAATTACATAATCGATGAAAAGACAGTCTCCTTTCATTTTTTGCAATCCTTTCTCAATCTGCAGCTGGACACTAGAATATAGAAGTTCGTTATTTTGAGAGGGGTTAGGGGTGGGCTGGGGGGAACAATGAAGTCACCACTACAAGTGCAATGCAAACCTTATCCTTTTTAAGAGCATTTCATTTATTTTTTTTCATATCCCACACTCCACCCCCCCAAAAAAAGTCCAATAAATACCAGGGTGACAAAAATAATCATGACCACAGCACATACAGACCTTAACTTTGATTATATTCATCTCACTATTACTTTGTTACATCCTTAATACAACATTACATAGGATGAAGTAACACCACAGGAAGCCTTATCAGTCTTCTCTGTGTATAAACGTGGAAAGGCTTATATGGTTTGGAGCAGGGGATTGAGCCTCTATTTAAGTGATCCCCTGCTGTTCCACTCTATTTCCCCCCTTTCTATAATACCAAAGGGCTACTCTTTAAAAAGGGGGAGTGGGGGTGGGAGTAATATCCTTTCAAATGTTATTTTGAAACAGCCTCTACATTGAATCATTTAAAACCAATGTTTGTTTTATATAGTGAGATTTCAGAGAATCTGAAAATCAGGTCTGCTCCATAGGATGCCTGATGTACTCCTTATTATGCTAAGAAGTGGATAATTTCAGTTTAATTCTCTTTCCTTCTGGTAGGCAGTGTAATCCTTATAATGTAAACTTTTTCCCTTTATACATGGCTTCACTGTGCTTTCCAGGCCGCTAGCTTTCCATTGGCCATTCCCTTGTAAGATATGTGGGAAGGAATTTTGACACTGCTGGTCTTTAAATTATCTCAGTCCGTGGATTTCAAATTGGTTGGGTCATCCAACAGACAAAATCAAAAGGCTAGTTTCCTTTCATTACCGGAAAAAGGAGTGACTTTGACTGAATTGGGGTTTTAACTGCCTCATTAACAAAAGGAAGAATTGCAGAAAAGAAACTCTTTAAAATACAAATCTTTATGAATGCTGGTCTTTTTAAACAAATAATTTTTAAAAAGAGAGAACACCAGCAAGCTCACCTAATGCACTTGAACCTGTGAGTTCCTCTCATCCAGGAAGATGTGCATTTTGGTCTTCTAATCATAATCTTGAAGTTATGAAATAGAGAACCATATAGTGAATCTTGAAAGCTGGTAAACATTACAAACTACACCGTGTCTTGTCATAAAATGAGGACAAACTACATTTGTAATCTAGTTTCCTATGGCTCAATGAGAGCAGTCTCGTTTTCCTCAGTATCACTGGATGTGAGGGAGATGGTGATGATCACTGTTTTCTTTCGTGTGTTTCTAGATGAACTATTTTATAAACATCACTGCACTGTAATGAGAAAGGGAAGCTTTAAATTATATTTTAAAAGAGATCCAGCTACTATTGTCGGAGTGCACATTCTTTCATTACTCCAAGTCAGGTCCCTATTCACCAAGAGCAGAAAGGATTGGACACAACAACACACAGTTCTCTCTCCCCTGTGTGACTCACAGTTCATCAGGAGGTCTGCACAGCTGTACAGTCACAGAAGCTCCATAAATCAGGACTTTGGCCTGTTGTTGGAAGATTTTCTTCCTTATTTCCTAGGAATTGCACATTTAGAAGTCCATAATGGCATAAAATAAGAGTCAAAATCACTGGTGCTAATAAAGTCATCTCTCCCTCCCCCCCTCCACCCTGGCCACCCTGTTGCTTCCATAGGCGAGGACCTTAAAATCTTGGCTAGAGTGAACTTTGACTTGAGGAGCAGGCACATTGGGATTAAGACTTCATCTGTTGCCTGATTATCTCCAATCAGAGGCATTCTCTCTAAAATTGTGTCTGTCTAAATGGTGAGCCTTTCCTCACATGGAGGTATCAACTGTTCAACTGACATGTGACTTAGATAAGAGAGATTATGCCAAGAACAGGAGGCAAAATTATTCTTGGTTGAACTCTATTCCCTTACAACTTCTAACATTTTTTAAAAGTGTGTATCTACAAATATGAGAAAAATCACTTTCCAAAGTACTAACACACTAAATTAGAATATAATTGTTATATTCTAAAAAGAACATTAAGTGTGCATTTAGAGGCCATGGGTTCAAATTCTGACAATGTCACTTATTGTTTCTGACTTGGAACAATTGCAATTTCTCTCAGCCTTAGCTTTTTCATCTATAAGATGAGGAGCTTTGACTTAACAAACACTAAGGTTCTTTTTATGTCTCAATCTGTGATCCTTACATTTGATTTATTCTTTTAACATTTTCAAAATGCTTATAGATATTATTTTTTTTCTCTCCCTCTAAACCTCTCACCCTCAGATTTCTTAGGTGTTAATAAATGGCTGAAAGACAGTATTCTAAAATGCTCCAAACCTGTACACTTAGCAGGATGATTTTGGAATTAACAATTGTTTTCAAATCCTTCCTTTTACTCATCCTGCCTATGTGACCACAGACAAATCACTGAACCTCTCAAACATCCAAGGTAATCTTTAAGATCTTGCATTAATTTTCCATTTGTTATATGTTTATCTGTCTATCCATTTATTCATTCTTTTATTTGTTTTGTTTATTTATTTGTTCCTTGATCATACAGTTATTTTTTTTCCCTTTGAATCCTTATAAACTTGCATGGTGTCTGGCAGACAGTAAACTCTTAAAAAGTGCTTTTTTAAAAATGAGTTGCTAATTTTGCATCAATGGAGGGAAATTTCCATGCCCATGGATATAGCTTCTACACTAACAAAAATTTAACATGTTGATATAGTACACATTTTGCTCTGTAAAAACTTCCTGACTTAAAAGATAAATAAATTTTCAAAATGGGTAATGTAGTATATTTGGGTTAAAGGTTATATTGAATTAGTGTAGACCTCTATTTCAATGGGTCAACATTGATTCCTAAGTTACAACCAAAGGTGCTCGTATTCTCTAGCCATTGTAAGGAATATCCATAAATTACTGGCCCATGTAAAATCTAATCACACATTGATTCATACATATTCTTAAAGACTTGCTCTCTGTAACACTTACATGTCAACTATGTTTCATCAGGAGGTCAAGGACTAAGTGGTCAATATCTAAGAAAAGGTATACAGAAAACTTGGGTGCATGGGCTAGTACCACTTTGCTGAACATTACTATTTTTTTCCCTCATCTGAGAGAAAGAAAAGAGTCTATAGTGTTTATCATACCAGTATAAGGTTCTATCTATGCCTGTGGAAATCAGAGCATAAAGAGACAGAATAATATTCACTTTAAGTCATTCTCTTCTATATTGGTGTGTTCTATTTAAGTTGGCCTTGAACACTGCTATTTGGAAATAGCCTGGAAATTGTCCTCTTTTCTTGCCACTGGTGGCAAAATAATGTTTCTAAAATGGTCAAAGCCTATCACTCTACTGCTTCAGAAGCGTTAGTGTATCCTAGATGACCCTAGGATTTAATATAAACTACTCAGTGTGGTTTTTAAAAACATTAATAATCCAGTGTGTGGTGTAATGGAGAAGAGCCTAGATTTGGAGTAAGAGGACTTGGGTTTCAATCCCTTCTCAGTCAATTGCTATTTTTGTGATATGGGTTTCCTTTTCTAGGCCATAGTTTCTAAGTCTGTAGAATGAGTGGGTTGGACTAGATGGTCTCTAAAGTCTCTTCCACCCCTACATTCTATGAATATTACTTCCCTTCAAACACCCAACAGTCTAAACTAACTGAACTCCTAATGTTTTTCATTAGGAACTCATTCTCTGTAGTTATTTTAAATAGCAACAATAGATTAGCATTTACATATTGCTTTAAGGTTTGCAAAGAACTTTATTTAATCCTCACTACAACCCTGTGAGGTAGGAACTATTATAACCATTTTACAGATGAAGACAGTGATACAGGCAGAGATTAAGTGACTTGCCCAGGGCCACACAGCTAGTAAGTATCTGAGTCAGGATTTGAATTTGTCTTCCTCACAAGTCCAGAATTATCTGTCTTGGTGACCCTTCTTCTACTTTACCTTCAAACTTTTACATTGAAAACTATCCTCTATCCTTGTGACTCTGCTCTAGGAAATAGTAAACTGTTTGGGTGGCTGAATTTGGTTCCCTATTGTTAGATTAAACAAACTTTTGTTAAGTACTTACTGTGTGCGATGTTCTGCATGAAACTTTTCAACAATTGTCAACACTGGTGATATTCAGGATTCAAAGGCTTCAGGCCTTTTTTCCATTGTTTATTTTCCTTGAAATAACTTGTCATTTTTGATAAAATTAAATGCTATACAGATTATTTCAATATTCAGACTTCTATGTATATGGCTGCATTCCCCTAATCTCACTTCATAACTCCTCCTGTTATTCAAACATCCTCCTATGGAAATCATATTTTTTCCCCTTACTTCAAGACAAACTCATTACAATTTCCTTCTTTTCCATCATTCCTAGTTCAAATAGATGGCAAATAGATCAATACCACCTTTCTTTGTCTCTTAGGCATTTACTTCAGGATTGTAGAACTTTCTGCTCTGCATCCCAAGTATTCCAGACCCTGTTTCTTCCTTCATATCTCTAAAATACCATCCAAAATAAAAAGCTCTTTCTTCTGATTCTGCACTTACCCCCTTATCCCTGAGGGCAAATATACTTTTTCTCATATAGTAGGTCACAAATGTTTTGAAAACATATGGGAGAATTTAAATAGATTTCTAGGAAACCAAGCTTTGTGTGTTGGGGGCAGAGTTGCAGGGGAAGTACTAAATTTACTATCCATGGGCAACTCTAGACAGGTCATTTCTCTTATCTGAGGTTGACCTTTGGTATTGGTTGGTCAAAGCCCTAAGTTCAAATGAGCTGTATGAGAGGTGATGCTTAGTATAATGCTTTATTAAGAAGCAAGGATCATGGATTAGCTTTTTTAAAAATCATTTTTAACATGTTATTCTTGTATTTTAATCACATCTTAACGATATTATTAAAAAAGCAAAGCTATCTAAAACCACATTGGCTGCTAAGCAGAAGAGTTTACAAATTATATGGCATCTGAAACTCACTATTTAAGTTACTAGGGGGTATGGTCATCAAATTAGATAATGCATGAAAAAGTTTTGTAATAATAAAGCACTATATAAACGCCATGCTTACATAATCATTCCTTCTTATCAAAATACTATGGACTGGTTTGGGGTGGATCAGTTTTATGATTTCTTGAGGCCAAGGGTCTATTTCTGTGCATTATGGAAATTACCTCCACATGTGTGAGATTATACAACTCATTCGTAACTTCCAGTTGTAGAAAGTTGCTGGGGCCACTGAAAGTTTAAATCACTTGATTATAGTTACACAGTTAATATGGAGCCATAGGTAGGACTTGAAACCAGGTCCTTTATTGGTCAGCATAGAGACACTAGGTGAGGGTGAATAGGATGAAATGTATTAACATTGTTAATCTTATTAATAATGAGGATGTAAAGAATATCATTGCAGATCAATATGACAAGAAAAAAGGTTGGTCAGTTATATAGGAAGAGTGCAGGACAGTCTACATATTCCGTTGGTTTCCATATAATGTCAAGAAAGCCAAAGAAAGGTTTTTGGATTTGAAGTAGATCACCTATAATGGATTTAGGGAAAACAGGGCCCAAAGTGATAAAGCCTTAGAAGATACAGGCAGATTGCTAACATGAACATGGGCTCTGTAATGATTTTATTATATGTTAGAACTTCACTTCATAGGGGAGTAGGTCAATGAATAGAGTTTCACAACAATCATCCAATTAGAAGGATTTTTGAGGCTCAGAGCTGTTTGACATACCAATGATTCTTTGCCAGTGATCTCCAACAGAATTTGGAGATGCCTGGAGCTGCCAGAAAACACAGAACCAGCCTTGATCAGCTCAAGGGCAAAGTTTGATCTAAGAAAGACAAATAGAATTAAATTGTATAGTCTATTGTTTAATTATCTAAAGTGGGAGGCATGCATATGCATAGGAATGGCAGTATTTGAATTGCTCTCATTTTAGGGTTAGGGTGCAAAGTTTATATAGGTCACACAGGGGTGATGTCACATCATCATTTTATCTATAGAGTGGGGAAAGACCTCTTTTATCAGACCATCCCCAACCAAAGCAGACCACTCCCTGCCTTGGGCTATCTAGAAAGAAAAATCTGTCTCCACCCAAGCCAGAGCAGAACCCTATGGGACTTCTCTAGCCTGGATTAAATTACTTGCAAGCTTGGGTGGGGGCTGACCAGGATAAGGAGAGCCAATGCAATCTCATGATCAGTAATGTCCTTCTGAAGAGAAGTTAAACTTAAAGTCAGGACTTTGAAAGAAGGAGGGTAGAGGAAGCTCCAAGATAATGATTATTGAAAATCATTTTTCACAACAGCAGCTGCAGACTCAAGACCTTGCTCAGGACTTTCTAAATATCCTGCATCTTGACTTACTGTATCTACTGATATCTTTTCCCTTAACAATCGCTCCCCAGCAAAATACCTCTATTAACTATTAATATCTCACCCTTTTCCACCTTGGACAACTGAGAACTCCCCTCTCACTCCCTCTGTTCCCTTGCAATCTCTTTGTCTCTGTGATGATTAAAAAGGTTGAAGAGACAGTTTCTGGGTAATTTAAACATTTTAAAAAATAAAGTCAGCACATTATTAACAAAAGGATGGTCATTAGTCATATCTCTTAGACCAAAGATAATCATAGTTTATATATCCTTCAAAGAGTAGGTGTTCCTGAGGGCTGACAATAAACTCTGATTGGATATCGCAATAGAAGGTGAACTATATTAAAATAAGGATCTTTGGGTACCTGTGACTTAGGTCACACAAGTCTTGGTGAGAGACATTAATTTCCATATTACCTGTCAAGATAGAAAGGAAGAATCAACATTTTCCCAGACCTGTCTGAATGAACACAAGGAGCAGGAATGCACACATTAACCCAAACTTAGAATTTCTTTTATTGTCCAACTCGATCTTGACCTGGGTAAATCTTTAAGAGAGATTTCCCACAGTAGTTGGTTTCTGGATAAGGAAGCAGAAAAGGGAAAAAAACCTTGATCCTAATGCAATAATTAGTTATTAAATACAAGAGAGAAATATTCATTTCTCACATTTCAGATTATAAATACTTTGGTCATCTTTGGACTCTTTCACTTAGGATTTCTTCTTTTGGGACCCAGGATATTCCTTTAACATTATCTATATTATTTGAGAACATACCCACATCAACAAGATCACAGATCGATCTAACAATGAAATTTCAAAGTATTATTAGAATTATTTTGAATATTCTCAATCCTCATTACAATCTTCAGTCATTCTACCATTCCCTACTTTCCCAGGTTCTCATCTAGGACCTGGCTTCACTTTCCTTCTTTCGACATCTGACTTTATGGTTAACCCATTGAATTTTGCACTGGCTTCTAACCTTCAATCCTTTGCCTCTTTATCTTTCATTGTTTATCCTTTTCCAGACCAGCCCTGAATAACTCCCACCATCTCCCTTCTTCTCTCAAATTCTCTATTTAAAGAAGGCTCAGAAGCCTAGCCAACTCTTCAGTTCCCACCAGCTGCACTTCTTGGATGCAACACCACCATCATCATTCTTCCACAGGAAAAGCTTATTACCAGGAATCTCATTATCACAGAGGTTTGTACCAGCTTTGGTACTCACACCTCATCAGGACCCTCAATTATCTCCACCCCACAGATCAGAGGGCAAATGAAAAACCCCCTCCCAAAGCCATTTAAAAAGGGTTTAGAAGGCAGATAATTTTTTTTTAATTTTCCCCTCAACTATACTTCTTGAATTCTACACTACCATCAACATGCTACTAGGTACCTTTTCCCTCTCCTTCCTCACCACACTTCAAAACTTTCTCTGTGTGTTGTTGTTGTTGTTGTTGTTGTTATTGTCTCCCCATTAGAATGTAAACTCCTTGAGGGAAGAGACTGTCTTTTTTTTTTTTTTTTTTAGCAATCAGGGTTAAGTAGCTTGCTCAAGGTTACATGGTCAGTTGTTTCTGGGTGGGGGCTAAGTGTCTGAGCCTGGGATTAGATCTCCAGGTCACCCTGGCACTGGAGCTGGTGCTCTTACTCACTGTGTTACCTGGTCGCCCCAAGAGACTGTCTTTTTAAAAATTGTATAATTATAGCTTAGCACTATACCTGACACATAAGTGCTTAATAAGTATTTGCTTTATTGTTTTTATGTGTTATATTGTATTGTATTCTCTGTTCCTCCACCTCTCCTGTTGAAAGTTAATGAAAGTCACAAAAGTCTGCTGACTAAATTCACTATAGAGTCAAGCTTAATCTTAACTGAGCCCTCACAACTACACACCAATGCTTTTTACTCTTCCCTCTTTGATTCTATCCCATGACTCACAACATCTGTTCCTAAGCCTATCTTTTCTCCCCAATCTTCCTCTGACACTGCTTCTCCCATCCCTGTATCAGCAATGCAATATTCACAATGCCTATGGAAATTACACATATGCTGATGAAGTTATCAGTCACAAAATATATCAGGCTTTCTATATGGGGGAATAAGCTGGAACATTTATTAAAATACCAAAAGACTGAGTCCCCAAACCAGAAAGTCAAAGCTATCAGAGTAGTTAAGAAATTGGCACAGGCAGATAAAGTAGAAAGCACACACATTCTCAAGCCTTTAAAACAGAACAGGCTACCTCAGGCAAAGGTCCTCCTCTCCTCACTCACAGCAACCACCCAGTGTCCAGGAAGCGCACTCCCAGCAGCTCTGGCCCCTGGCAGTCCTCAGCAGGAGTCCTTAGCAGAAATGCTGGCTGATTCAAAAAGTGGTTCACGCTCCCGCTGCCACTGCCTCTGCTGCTGCTGCCGCCATCGCCACCACTGCTAGCCACCACCAGGAACTCTATCTTGGCTTCTGCTTCCTCTTGCTCCACCCCTTCCTGCTACATCAGCAAGTGCAGTGGGGCACGGAAGATCTTTAAATCCCATAACCCTTACATTTGGCCCCAAGATCTTTCATGTCCCTTACTTGGCAAAAATACAGTAGGAATAACTGGTGTCAACAAAATTTCACAACAATATAACAAGAATAGCACACAATAAACACAGAAAACCATATTTTAGGGTGGGGCTTGAGCACAAGCTCCCCATCATTATGGCGTAGTCGGCAAGGAATACAAAGCATAGTGCCTCTATTTGTTCCAGGATCCATGGCCATTTAGATTGAGATTGTAAGGCCAAGGATCCTGGAGGGGTGGAATGTAATAGTAATGGCATTTAAAGATTCCCCTGTATTGGCTTGGTTTTTGGTTTGATTGTATTAAAACCTAGAGATTGTTAATCCCACTTGTGGGATGGACTTATTGACTTGAAAAGAGAGTGCTGAACTGGGAGGAGCTGGTGACGTAGATTTGGAGAGACACAAGAGAGAGGCAGAAGAACTTTTTGGAAGCAGAACTTTTGGAGGCAGAGAGAGACTGAGAGGATTGCTTTGGGCCACTTTGAATTGCCCTGGACTTTTGAGACCTGCCCCCGCAGCTGCCAAGGACTGAGGAGACATGGCTCTTTTGCTGGTACTTTGTCTGTCTGTTTTGATGTTGTTTTGCCAGATTTGTCTACTGGTGATAGACAGTCCTGTTGTTGCAGAAGTTCTGGAACCTGGCGGTTGGTTAAGAGCTCCTGAGACTGTTCTGCAGACAGAGAGTGAATACTGTCCACTGGTGAAAGACAGTGCTGTTGTTGCAGGAGTCTGGGAACCTTTCTGTTGGTTCAGAGATACTGAGACTGTTCTGCAGACAGAGAGTGAATACTGTCCACTGGTGAAGGACAGTGCTGTTGTTGCAGAATTCTTGGAACCTTGCTGTTGGTTCTGAAGCCATGAAGAAGGATTTTCTTGTTGTATGTTTACAGAAATCCTGGGAGAGGGTTTTGCTAATGTTTTCAGGGGTCCTAGGACTGCTCTGCAGACAGAGGATGAATTAATGAAGAGACTGGCAATGTATCTTGTGGCCTTGCTAAGATTTGTCTCCCCAGGAACAAAGATTGCTGAGAACTTGCCTCATGTCAAGATGAAGAAAAGACCTCCATTTGGGTATTAAATGCTGTGCTTAAACTTGTTGTAACTCTGGGGTAGATTCAGTTGTGATCCAGGGGTGGGGAGCTTTTGACCTTTTTGTGTTCTATGATTGAACAAATGAATGTACTTTACTTGTGATTGGAAACTAATCTCTATTTGAGAAGAGGGGCTTTGTGATGGACTAAATGAAGGTACAGCCTAAGGGTGGAGTAGTATTTAGAACAGGGACTTTGTAATTGGTTGAATGAATGTAAGGTCCTGGGGTAGGGTAGTACTTGGAGATTATTTAATCACACTTAGTAAATGCTGTATTTTGAATGATGTCATATTTTGGTTCCCTCTGTTCTTTATTTGTCACTGAATAAAATGGAGAGCACCTATGCTGGTATTCCGAACCTTGGGAAGTTGCCTTTGCTTGGCATTGTATTACAATCCCTCAGAAGAGGTCTTCATTATATAGTACATTGAAAATATTAGGGTCACCAGTTTACAAACTTCTTCACTCACTCACTTTCCTTTCAAATCAATTCAACCTCCTCCCCATCCTCTTCTTTTTTCGCTCCAGTCTCGGAGGATGAGAAGGCATTTTTTTTCTTGCCAATGCAGTTCATTCTACTTGTGCTCCTTCTCACTTGTCTCTTCTGTATCTTGTACCTTTGATCACTTTCTTCCTCTACATAATTTTACAGCAATCCTTAACCACTGAATCCTCTGTTGTGCAGAAACATGCCTATATCTCAATTGTCACAACTGAACCATATTTTCATGCTATACCTCTCTTCCTTTTCACTAAGGAAAAACAAACAACTGTCTACACCCCATGCCTTCACTTACTCCAAACTTCTTACAATCTGGCTTTCATCCCCTCTACTTAATTGAAATTGCTCACTCTGTGGTAACCAATAATCTCTGCATAGCTAAATTCAATGGCTACCCCCCTTCCTTTTTGAGCTCTCTGCAGCTTTTGACTATATTGAATACAGACTACACACTTTTTTTTTCCTCCACCCATATTCTCTCTTTCTTGTGTTATTCTATCACTGCTCCTCTGAGTCTCCACATTCATGTTAGAAAAACCCCTCCCCCCACCCCAGCCATATCATCCTGTTCTATGTTTCTCGTATATTTGGGTAAAATTCAAGACTATTCTGGTCCATCAAGTATTTTATTTGTCTAATTTCCCTCAGTGAGCTTACAATTTATCAGTTTCCTTGAAATCATCTCCAGGCAGAGGACTTCCAAATCTACATAACCCCATTAAGCTGTAAGCTCCTTGGAGAAGGACCTTTTTTTTTTCTTTTTTTTGTACCCACACTGCTTAGCACAGTGACTAGTACATAGGTAGATATGTAATTAATGTTTATTGACTATGTAGCCCTCACTCCTTTACTGAGTTCCATTCCTGAACCCCTAATGGCCAGCTTGACATCTCCACCTAGATGTCCATCTAGGCATCTCACACTCAAAATATCCAAAATGGAACTTGGTATCTTCACTCCCAAAACAAACAAAAAGATAAAGAATATATATATATATATATATATATATATAGCCTAAACCTTTTCTATTTCCATCAAGGCCACAACTATTTTTCTAACCACTCAAGTTTGCCACATCACAGTTATTCTTAACCTCTTATTCTCATTCTTCCCTTTAATATCATTTATCAAATTTTATCTCTTTTTTCCTTTTTAACATCTCTTATTCCTGTATCCTTCTCCCCACACATTATTATGACCATATTTCAGGACTTCCTCTTCTCTCACATGGACTATTGCAAAAACCTTCTAATTGACTGTAAAAGTAATGAAATTTGAAGATCCCTTTGTATTGCCAAGCTAAGAGGTACTTAGCACCTAGTTTCAAAATAAGCCTTTGTTAAAGAAATAGAAGGTATGATTCCCTGTTGCTGACATAACAGGAAGGGACTGAACAGGGAGGAGCTATACATATTTGAGGAAGAGCACAAGCTTTTTTCCTGGGGTAAGCATTGTGGAGGCAGGGCAGCTGCTGCTGGTCTGTAGACTGAACTGAGAATTGAGAAGAATTGAGAAGAGGAATGAGAATTGAGAACAGAGACAGAATTTCTTGGAGCAAGCCACATGGACACTGGATAATGTGATTTTCATTTTGAGAATGGAGCTTATGGTGCTGAGGACTTCTGAGGGCCAGCTGGAACTCCTGAGTATTTCCAAGGGTCAGCTTTAGCTACAGAAGACTGAGGAAGCATGATTGTGGTGCTAGTACTTTACACAAAAGTTGTTGTGACTTTGTTAATGTGTATAGATGTTCTTGGGGTTTTGTTAAGCCTTGTCTTCCCAGGAACAGAAACTGTGAAGGATTTGAGATGGTCTGGCCACCTTGAGCCCCAGTGTGGATAAGGAACTGCACAGAGAGCTGGACAAGGAGCTGGGAGCTGTCTGCCTTTGAACTGAGGTGGTAGTTGGTTAGATTCATGGGGGAGCTGGAACCATGGAAGAGGAACCATGGGAGCTGAGAGCCTGCCTTGAGTCAAAAAGAAAAGACCTCTCTGTGGGTACAGAGTAGTGACTAATGAAATTGTCTGAATAGTGACTGATGAAATAGGATACTGAGTAGTGACTGATGAAATTGTAATTTGCTTGTGACCTAGGGGTGGATGGCTTTCGTATTTTCCACTGCCCCTTAAGCAGGTACTGAGTAGTGACTGTTGAAGTTGTAACTTAATTGAACTCCATGGGTGGAGAACTTTGACTTTTGTACTTTGTAAGGCATGCCTCCTTAAGGATGATTGAATGATTGAGTTACTAAATGATTGTATGTTATTGAAAACTATGTGACCACTTTCGTGAAAACTATGTGGCCATTTTAGTAACAAGTTGCTGAGATGTGACATGGTGAATACTGTATTTTGATTTTCTGTGATAAATTGTAATATCATGAATACTGTACCTTGGTTTTCTATGAATGTTTTGCTCTGATTTGTTATTGAATAAATAGAGAATTCACTATACTGTGTAATCAGAATCTTAAAAGCTGTTCACAGCAGCAGTCCTCTGAAAGCTGCTCATGCTTGGCTTTAAATCAACTTTACTTCATCCACTCTCTTCACTCACAAATACAACCCATAAAAAAACCTTCAAAACTGATATTTTTAAAGAGATTCTAACATATTGTTCCCTTCTGAAAACAACACAAGAACATAAGCTGAAGCAAAAAAAAAAAAAAAGCACCAACTTCCTGTTGACTCTAGAATATAATAAAAATTACTCTGCCACATAAACACTTTCATAATCTGGTTCCAGTTTACCTTTCCAAACTAGTTACACATTACTATCCTATACACATTCCACACTCCAGTCAAATTAGCTTGCTTGCTATTCTCTATACATAATATTTCATTGCTTAAGTGGTCCCCCATGTCAAGAATACTGTCCTTTTCCTCTGCTTCTTGGAACCCCTAGTTTATTTCAAATCTCCGATTATGTCAACTTCTGATGGGGCCTTTTCCATCATACATTCATAGATTTAAGTACCTCCCTTAAATTATTTTATATTTCTTGTGAATGCATTTTGTTGAGGTCTTTGATATTAAGAACTGTTTTTTGTCTGTCAGTAGAAACAACCTGCTATTTTTTTTCTTTACAATTGATGAATGCTTGTGGACTTTATTTGAGTTTACTAATCTATGTACATTTAATCCTCCTTATATACTCTAAGATAATGAGGAAAGGAGAGGTACAAGTATTTAGTAAGACTTACTATGTCCCAGGAACTATCTTTTATTTTCTTTTTCATCCTTCAATGACTAACACTATCTAGAATGTGGTAGATATATATATTTTAAACAATTGGGGTTAAGTGACTTGCTCAAGGTTACACGGCCAGGTATTTCTGGGTGGGTGCTCAGTGTCTGAGCCCGGGATTCGATTTCCAAGTCATCCTGACACTGGAGCCAGAGCTCTTACTCGCTGTGCTACCTGGCCGCCACATGTGGTAGATATTTACTAAATTTTGTTGAATTAAACAGAAATAAATGTTTTTTCCTGAAGAATTTGTCCTCTGTCTAAAATTATAGTTTAGCGTGAATAATTTATCACACTTTGTATTCATCTTACCTGTGTCAGGCCCAGGATCTCTCTATAATCCAAGATACCACTTAAGAGATCTGATAGATTAATCCATGCTAACTTGAAAGTGTTAGTGGACCTTACTTTTCTAAAGCAGGTGGCATGGTTGATAGAGCACTGGACCTGGAATCAGGAAGACCTGAGTTCAAATGAAGCCTCAGACACTTAATAAATGTGAGACCCTGGGTATGTCATTTAGTCCCTGTTTACCTCAGTTTCCTGACATAAAATGAAGGGTAAATAACAATACCTTCCTCCCAAGGTTGTTGTAAAAATCAAATAAGATAATATTTGTGAAGTGTACAGCATCTGACATATAGTAGGTACTTAAATGATACTTGCTTCTTTCCTTCAGAGATAATGTATACCCATTTTAATAGTAGTCCTCTGTATACTTTTTCTTCAGCTTTGTTATCCAACATAAAGAATGATAGCTATAGTTACTTTAAGGTTCACAAATTGCTTTATCCTCACAGCAACCCTGTGAAACAGATGCTATTATTATTCTCATTTTACAGATGGGGAAATTGAGACTGAAAGATGTTAAGTGAGTTGTCCAGAGTCACATCGCTATTATATGTCTGAGGTTTGATTTGAACTCATGTCTTCCAGATTCTAGATCTATTCACTATGATTTTGACTTATCATCATGGAAACTGGAGGGCAGGTAATGGAGTAAGGTTTGGGGGTTTTGATTTTTGTTTTTTGCTTCTTATGTTTGTTTGGGGAAGGATTATTTTGGAGCAGGTTCAATCATGCTGTGTACTTTAAATAATATTCCATGTACACAGAGGATTAGTCTGCAAACATTGTTCTCAGGGGAGAAAATGAATGCGTTTATAACACATTTTTTCCCCTTCTTCCCTATTTCCAGTCTTATTCTCTCTTATATTGTGGCTACTTTCTTCTTGCTCAAGGTTACATGGCCAGTTATTTCTGAGTGTGGTGCTAAGTATCTGAGCCCGGATTTGATCCCCAGGTCATCCCAACACTGGAGTCTGTGCTCTTGCTTGCTGAGCCACCCAGCTGCCCCTAAGTAATTGGGGTTAAGTAACTTGCTCAAGGTTACACGGCCAGGTGTTTCTGGGTGGGTGCTAAGTGTCTGAGCCCGGATTCGATCCCCAGGTCATCCTGACACTGGAGCCGGTGTTCTTACTCACTGTGCTACCTGGCTGCCCTGAAAGTAGTAACATTTTAACATTAGAAAATACTTTATGTGAAAGAATTAAATCTCTAATGTTAGAAATGTATACCCTATAATAATTTGGTACAATAGATATTTTTGTGCAGAAGAGTTTTAATACACTTCAAATTCCCAAAGCTAGGCAGCTACCTACTCTGACTACCTATAAGTCCGAATCCCATAACTGATTTGAAAGTGAAATCTCTTACATTTTTGTTTCAGAGAAACCTTAACAGACAAGATCTTTAGAGATTTATTTAAGTAGGATCCTGCATTTGTTGTATTTTAATTTGCACCAGATAGAAATATAATTTATCTAATCTTATAGAATTTTGCCCTCAGTTATCATTCATGTAATTATTTAGCAGTCCCAAATATTAATTTCCCCATGTTATATTTACTCAATGTTAATAATATATAAATTCATATTATATTCTATAAAATACTACATATTATAAATTATAATTTAGAGGATAACCTTTATTTCTTAATGCTATATCTACTAAATATTGTTCTAAACTTTTCACAAGAGCAGAGTGGAGTTCAGATTTTATTTTAGAAACTCATTTTATCTTCTTTCTGCATTTACTTATAATTTGAACCATTTAACACATATGCTAGGAATATTTCATGTGTTTTCCTGTGCCTATAATGTATTTGCCTTACATTGAAAAGATTTTTAAAAGGAATATTTAGTGGGTACACATATGTGTTGTTTATGACTAATCTAAACTGGCATTAGATCTACCAAGCAAGCTGGCAGAGTATGAGGCTGAGGGAAGGAAGAGGTGGATGATGTATGAAGAAGAAAACCCCAAAAGTTTGGTTTAAGAAAATATAGAAATTTTTTTTTTGGTAAAACAAAACAAAACAAAAAAAAGAGTCAGAATTGTTAGGGAAATCAGTGAAATATACTGGGATCTGAGTTCTAGAAACTGACCAGTATTACTACTACATTGTGCATAGTGATAATAATGAGAGCTGGCATTTAAACAGTGCATTATGACTTGCAGAAAAAGAATAATAATGACTAACATTTATATAAAATTTCACATTTTGCAAAGTATTTACAAATATCTCATTTGATCATTGTAATAACCCACTGAAGCAGTTATTACTGTAACCTTCATTTTACAAAAAGGGAAACTGAGAGAGATAAAATGAGTTTCTTAGGGTCACAAAGTTAGTAAATGTCTGAGGCAGAATTTGAACTTGGTTCTTTCTGACTCCAAATACTGAAATATCATAGATAGCCACCTAGCTACCAGCATATACTGCACTTTGTACTTCTCTCTCTCTCTCTCTCTCTCTCTCTCTCTCCAGACCCCCCATAAATATATACATATGTATGTACATGCATACACACACATATATGTATATATATATATATATATATATATATACTTATTTTATTTTTACAACCAACCTATGTTATTATACCTATTGCTAACCCTACTTTACAGATTAGAGAACTGTTGAAATGACTCAGAGAGTTATTACATGTGGAGGTTTCTGAATCCAGATATCCTGACTCTGAGTATGATACACTTTCCATTACAGCATATTGAAAAAGGCACCTCAATAAATAATTTTAATATGTTGATTAATTTAGAGCTAGTTCAGTAATTTGGAGAAAGTTATTATGTTGCTATCAATAGGACCAAGAAGAAGTCTGTGCTTCCTCCATTATTTGTTTAAGCTTGACAATTCAAATGATTTTTAAATGCTCCACTGCATTCCTTTGCATACACACACACACATATATTTATATATATTTTTTCCTGTGTGTATATTGGCATATTTAATTTCACCCTCCCACATAGAAGAATGTAAGTACCTTGAGGGAACAGGCTATTTATTTTTGTTTTTACATGCCCATTTCTTAGTATGCTGTCTTGCACATAGAAGATTCATAAGTACTTTTGTTGAATAGATTTCAATAGACTGAAGTAGAATAGAATAAAATACAGTATCAGTAAAAAAGAAATAGCTTTCGTTACCTAATAGTTTTTCTTGCTTCAACACAGTATATTTTAGATAGTAGACCTTCAATTAAAGTTTCTTTAGAATCCCATGATTCCAGTTTAAACAGAATCCTAAGCAATCTTTATTCATTGTAGAAACTTCCCTTCTTCAGGTGAAGGAGAAAGTGAAGTGATTTTTTTAAAAAGAGGAAAATCATTCTTTTTCTCTTTGAGAAGAGACTGGGGAGAAAAAAAAGAGCCCTTTAAATTTAGCCTATGGCTGAACCTTCATGAGGAATGATCTTATGCTTTTGGTGTGAAAGGTGAAAAAATTAAAAGTTATGAGTTCTTTGATAAATTGATTTCAACAATGCCTCATCAGCAACTGCAAAACATGTTAACAGAACCCTGACTCAGTATGATATTCAAGCTAGAAAGATAATTATAAGTAGATAAAATTCTGTTTATTTCATACTTGAAATGAAGTCAGATGCAAACCATATTTTGAAAACTGAATCAAATCTATTTCCCAGTGTATGTAAGGGAGCTTGATATTCAAAGAAGTCTATACAGAATGCATTTTTAAAGTGAAAAAAATCTTTCACTTCAAATTTGTCTTTTTTTAAAAATAAATTCAGCATGGAATAAACCCACTATGCAAATACAATAATTCATATCAATTTATCAGTTTCCCTGAATGTGAGAGAAAAAAAAAACCTGAATATACATCATGCATCATCACTTTTTTCTTTTAAAAAAAAAATCATGCTTACTTTTAGTGTTTACCAATTTAAAGAAACTTCTAAAAGCAATTTCTCTAGAATGATAGAGCAATAGAAATGTCCAGAATTACTCCAAAATCCCAAGGGTCTGTAATGCTATGATATCACCATGTGGAAAGTTATTCCATCCAAAGGTTAAAAAAAACCAAACCTCAAATTATGAAATGGACCCCTCAAAAAAAAAAGCAGAATTGTTTCTCCCTCCCCCCCCCAACACACAAAGAACCCCATCAAATTCATAGCTCTTTGAACATGCTTCCTAAGAAGTTTCCTTTTTGTGGTCTTCTTTAAATAGTCTGTCCCATGTCCCAGACGAGGGTTATATAACAACGGAATGTTAGCCCCTTTATAATTCCTTAACACACTTCTTTGTGATTTAATTGCCTGTAACCAGCAGATGTCTTACCTTGCCAAAGTAGTTAAGTTCACAGAAATCTAGGTGATCAATCAGCAGAGAAGTGTTAAAGTCACCCATCCTACAACCCTTCTACCAAGGGAAAATCAGGAACAAGCAAACAAACAAAAAATCAAAATAAAAACAAGTCTAGAAACATGCTGTCAGAGTTTTAAAGTTCACATGAGGCTTGGGAGCACTAAGGAATTGTGAATGGATGTGAACAGGTATATTCTGATCAACATAATACAACAGAAATCAGAAGCTGTGATTCTTTATCTTCTAGGCATAGTTACTAATAGCTAAAATTGCTGAAGGAAATAAAAATGAAATAATTCTGATCAGTAGCATAGAGCTAAGGAATCATAGGTCTAAATCTATAAGGAGCTCTTCTTTTCCTGGTAAAGAAATTGAGACTTACAGAGATATGGAGATTTACCCTAGGTGATGGGTTGTAAATATTAGAGCAAGGATTTGAGCCCAGGTCTTCTGTCTCACACCCACCATTTCTTCCACAATACCTCTACTTCAATAGGGCATATAACACTTCATTTTTTACTAGCTAATTTGAAACTTAAAAGTACCATAGTGAAACTGAAGCTTTGCTCACTTCCCCAAATAGATGAATTTAACTGAAGAAATATTAAGATTTTATGCATATATTTCATTTTTTCCTTTTTTTTTTTGGAGAGGGGCTGATAGCTGTTTTTAAAAACTTTTTTTAAAAAAGAATTCCATATCATTTTGTTGAGTTTAAAACTCAAAATATCTTTCTATATATTGTTTTCTCCCAGGAAGATGACCAGGGGAATGATTATTCTTTCAACTTAAATTATAATTGGAGGATTGTGGAAGATTTTACTGGAGATCAGAACCTTTCATCTGGTAAAACATAAAAACTTGCCTAGTAGTCCTCTACAAAGGGGCAAGGAGTGGGGACTGTCTAGTAATAAGCCCAGAGTCACCAAAGATGTTTGTTCTCTGGCCATATGATCATTCAGACGCTACTCTGATGGTCCTCAGTCATTTGTCTGTGTTGACTGGGAAGGCTGGTATAAGATGTAGTTAATGGAATTTCTCTTTCTATCAAATAGACAAGGAAATGGTCCATTTTCCAAAACAGAGGTAGGTGAAAGCCATCACATCAACCTGAACTTTCATTTGCAGGGAGTAAGTCCAGCATCCTAGCAAACAAGAAACAGCTCTCTATGTATGGGAACATTTTTATAAAGAACTTTATTCAAGCTTATTTCATTACTTTCTTCTCTGGTAGTATGGAGGGTGAATTAAGTTGAGCACAAAAGACTTTCACTACCCTGAATTACCTGTTTCACCTTGAAAAGCCACACAAAATGAAGCTCTTAGAGCCTTTTGAAAATGACCTTTTTCCTCAGCAATGATTTATCTTTCCCCTCGAAAATCCCTTTTACAAAAGGGAGTATGATTAAAGGAAGCCAAGCAGCACAAACATTCGCTGAAGATCCCGCTTATCTAGAACTCCCTTGACAATGTATGTTTTGGGGTTGGGAATGCTGCAGGTTCAAGGGATAATTCTGCCTTTCAAGCACTTCAATTTATTTCATGCCTGAGCACTGGCATTGTGCGCAGACAAGATGAAACGCATCATTGTGTAAAGAAATTGAAATGAAATCCTACTTGACCCAGCAGGATGGGGCATTATGTTTGACTCAGTAGTGATTCCTGGGATAATATCTAATTCCAGGAGGAAAATTTCTTGATATGGCCACCTGCTGGGGCTGGCTTTGTCCGGGGATCACAAGTTGTTCTGGGTGACTAGGCTCAGGACATGCCTGGAAGAATGCAGCCAGTCTCCTGCTGGTATTTAGATCTCTTCATTTTCTCCATGCCTTCTATTCACGGGGAAGCACTGAATGGAGCAGGGGGGTAGGGAGACACAGAAGCACTTCCACACTCCTGTAGCAATAAGATCAGTGAGTCAAGGCCCGCTTGACCCAGGTTTCTTATTTATTTAATTTTTAGAGAGACATCATTATTTCTTCACAGGGTACTTTTTAATTTTTACACTAACTTGGTGCAGCTCCTTGCATGTCTTTCTCTGTTCAGTGTGTGTGAAGTGTTTACTTTGAAAAGACCGCACACCAATAGATTAAATAAAATGGGAACACTCCGTGTCTCACAAGAGGGAATCGTGCAGACAGCTTTATTACTTCTATCAGAGAACAAAGATTTTTCCCCAGCATGCAGAGGATTATTAGGCCAGAAGCAAACAAATGGAATGTGCAACGTCAAATCTTCAAATGTGACCAAGGAAAATCATCTAAGTGATTTCCACATAATTATGTCTTTTGAAATAAATACAATTCCCTAGGTCTGTTTCTAAGATTGTCCTTATCTTTTAGGCTTTCTAAGATGTTTTTGGGCATACATTCCATGATAAACAGTGAGCATATGTACAAAAAAGAATAGGGAAAATTCCAGTTTCCTCTCCATCCTTATCCCACCCACAAACTTGCTTACCACCACAACCAAACCAGAAATGCAGTGTATTGAAGACTATGTTAATCATAAACAAATAATGATCTGTTTGCTATTTGTGTACAAAATGACATCATAAAATGATGAAATATTTTTTCTTCATTAGAAATCATAGTGTATACAAAGCTGAATATCAATATTTCTTACCTTCAAGTTTAGACATTTTAAAATGGGACAAGCAATCAATAAATTAATGTTTTTCAAGCACCTACAATCACTAGGTACTGTACTAAGCACTGGGATAAAGTGGAAAATTATAAGCTTTCCATCCAATTTGTTCCCAGGATTCTGTTCTATTTTCATCATATTAATGATATTCTGAATAGAAAGATGACTGTAGTCTATTAAAATTATGTGTTTTCTATGATAGATGCTGAAGACCATGAAGCAGTGAACATATCGAGTACTAAAGAGAAAAGATTAACCTTCTGTAAGACTGCTAGACTCCATTTTCAATAAACATTGAAGAGATAAATGAACTTCTGCAAAATAAAAACGTATTTCAGATTGATGTGTTTGTTAAATATAGATATTATATAATCTAAGTGTCTCACAAATACTTAATATATAATTACATATGTCTATCTCCATATGAGAGGTTCATCTATGTAAGTTTATATATACATCTATATATGTATATCTTCTTTTTACTTCATAATTTTCTTTCCATATTTTGCTATCAGAAGAGTAGATATGTACAGAATTTCACTTAAGTTTGCATAATTTCCAAGTCTTTTGATATGTGTAAAATCTATTTCTAACATGTTCATATTTATGTATAATCCAGCACAGTATCTGGACCATCAACCATTATACAAAATAGGTTTCTAAAATATACATTGGAAAAACCTGGATTTGGAATTATTTGAATCATTCAGGTTTGTAATACCAGATTCAGTTAAACAATATAAATCCAAGTGATGCTGTTACTTTAATTCCATAAGGTAAAAGATATATTCAAGAAACATTTTCATTAATTAGAAAGAGTGGAAAAGCAGAAAAAGATGATAATTCTCACTTTTTATCAAAGACTGGTTAATAAATTCCTTAGACAGAAACTTTAAAACATAAATACTTCCTTCTTTCCAAAATTATGAGATGATTAGGAATTCTATTGCCATTGCTGATTTTCAAAATGAAACTGATTTAGGATTTAAAAAAAAATACAGTCATGTATTATGCAAAATATCCTGTAAGGACAGTCAGGCAAAATAAAAGTGACTTTCAGAAATTTCTACAGGCATTTCTGCAGCAACTAGTAAACAGGAAATTTTGTCTACATGATTTTAGAAATCTATTCTTTCTTTCAACAAACATTGATGAGGAGTTTAAAGAAATATATGTCCCACACTCTACCTTCAAGAAACTTATGGGGAAGAAAAAAAATCTTACAATAAAATTTCCATATTACTTACACATACGTAGTTAAATATTAAATTGCTAGTGTAAATGATAACTGTTATAAGATTTCAGACAACATTGAGGTACCTATTTACTGTTTTGTTTTGAAATGACACTGGAAGGAATGAAACATTAACTGGGCTTTAAAAGATGAATAAGATTTGGATAATTTTTGAAGGGAGGATCACTTCCTAGCTACTAGTAAAAAGAAGGAGAGGATGGAGATGGCTCTAAAAATCATTAGATTTGATTATAAAAGGGTTAGATGTAACTTCAGGAAGTACAGCTTGAATAGGACAGTGAAAACGGAATACAGATTGCAAGGAGATGGGAAGCAAATGGTATGTTTGTGGACAAACTGGGGTTAAGATACTTTTTCAGAAGTTTGATTATAAAATGAATGAAAGCAATGGAGTAGTAATATGGGAAGGCAGCAGGGTCAAGCAAAGATTTTTTTCACAGAGGAGAATTCCCTCTTACCATCTCAGGTCACTTCAGCCATAACTTTTTATTTTCTGATTTTAAGTTGAAGGTAGTAGGGAAGGACCCAATAATGAAAGGGAGGTTAGGGGTGGATACTTGATGTGAGATCATTTTAAAAAACCCTGATATTTAGTAACATGAATCTGGATCATTTACTGACAGTTCTCATCTTAAAGATCTCTGGCATTGTGTTGAATAGTCAATCAATCAACAAGCATTTATTACAAGCTTACTTTATGACAAATACCATGCTAAATATTAGGGACACAAAGAATGACAAAAACAGTTCTTACTCTCAAGGAACTTACATTCTAATGGGTGATTTATTCTAACTTCAGACTGCTCTTACAGAATGGAGCAGAAAAGCAGCAGCCTCCCTTCTGAAGATTTAGGGTTCCAAGTACAGAAGTTTTGATATTAAGAAAGGTAACTCCAAGTTAAAGAAGAGAAACAATATCATCAGAAACCTCATGATGAGCTGAATAACTATTGAGTTAAATGTCTACCAGTGGCCAGGATTGGTCCCAACAGCTAAGGTGGGAGCACTGGGGATAAGTCACTATGGTAAGTTAGTGACTTCAGCTAGAGACATTTAAAGGAGGCACAGTGGATAGACCACTGTACCTAGAGTTAGTGAAACCTGAATTCAAATCTAGCCTCATATACTTATTAGTTTTTGACCCTGGCCAATTTATTTAACCTCTCTGCCTCAGTATCTTAATCTGTAAGATGGAAATAAGTCACCTACCTCCCAGAGTTTGGGAGACTAAAATGAGATAATACAGGTAATATAATTTGCAAACTTTAAATTATGGTATAAATACTAGCTATTATTACTAAATGTCAGGATTCAATTCTGTGAAACCTGTGAGCTAGGAATATTGTATTATTCCTGGCATTTCTCAAATCTGTTCCTTTCTTTCTATTGTTTCCCCACACCCACCAATTATCCTTGTAAAGGCTCTAATCACATCTTTCCCTGGACTACTGCCATTCCTTTATAAATATTCTTTACTCCATTTTTCTCTTCCCTATTTCACCCCAAACCACCTGAATACACGAAACATGATGCTACCAAATTAATACTTCTAAAACACCATTTTGTTGTTATTTTTTCCAGTCCTCTATAATTTCAATGAATCCTTTTTGACTACTAAATAACATCTAGATTCTCTAGCCTGGCATTCACGTTCTTCAATCTGCTCCTTATTTAACTTCCCAATATTTTATTCTACCTATTGTACAACCACATTTGTTAACTCATTGGCCCCAGAACACATCTTGTGCTTTTCTGCCTTTGTTCATTTGTATCTCCTATCTGGAAAGTCCTCGTTTTGAACAAATGGTAATTCATTCTTTACTGTCTCCACTTACTTCTTTGTTACTATAATCAAGGTACTTCCTTTGGAAATTTATCTCATTTTTTTAAAGTACACTTCAACTCGCCCTTCCCCCCAACCTAGAAGTGGATACCTCTTTATTTCTTCTAGCATTTGTTGTCCATGCCAGTTATTCTTTGGTATCTCCATATGTTAGTGAACCCAAAATGTTATCAGTGCTGGGACATCCTTCATAGAAACCCTACTCAAATATAGGGAACCAGTCAGATCATTTAACATCACATGGATAGGAAAGCAACATAGATGCTTTACTATAAGTGGGCAAAGAAATAACAGAAATGGCATACCCACTATTTGACATTTACCTAATGCTTCATACTATGTTATTTTTAATTGATTATAATTATGTGACATATAGTGCCTCATATTGTACTTTTTTTGAACATGCTATCTTCACACACACACACACATACACACCAAAACAAAACAAAAACTGTCACCTTATTGTGGACAGTGTGTCTTCTTTGTATCACTCACAATTCCTAGAAAGATATTGAACATATCTGACACTCAAATATTTCCTGAATAAGAGAATGAGAATCAGTAAGAGAATTAATTAATTCCTGATTTGTTATACCCTCCCATGTCAGCCATACCCATCAGAAACTGTTACACTTCTACACTTGTCACCTTTTGAACATCTGCTCTATTATAAACAAACTTCTTTATTTTACTGCTTGTTCCTTTTTGTTGCTCTCTTCCTCCACCTCCTTCTTCTCTTTCTCCTTTTTCTCCTTCGCCTCCCCTCTTCCCCCTTCTTTTTTTTTTCTTTTCTTCTCTTCATTCTCCTTCCTATCACTACAGGTGTCATTAGGTTCAAATGAAATGAGTGATGTTGTCGTTGTTAGTCTGCAGTTAATCGATCTTCAGTCAGGTGATGACTTCATTCCCTGAGCCTTCTATTGCATTCTTGTTAAGCTCAAGCAATGTCTATAAACCAATACAGTAGTAGGCTGATAAGTTTTTTTTTCAACCAGACTTTCAAAAAATGTTTCAAATTTAAAACACACTTCTACATTTAATCTGTGTGATTGACACAGTTTTAACACTGGAGAATAAATAAAACAATAAAACAATTTCAAAAAAATATTTCAAATTTAAAAGACTTTTACATTTAACTTGCATTATTAACACATTCTTAAATTTGGACAACAAATAAAACAATAAAGCAATGTCTATTTCATAGTGATTGCCAATTTCTGAGGTGTAATTTTTCACACTGAAAATTTTAAAATCTGTTTGCAACATGAGCCTACTGCCTAGTTATCATTTCTCTTTGAAATTTGGAAAAGTGCTTTATGCATGTTAACTTATTTGATCCCAAACTATCTCCCCAGAAAATATTTTTTATGTATGTGTACATGTTCCGTTAGTACACTCTATGTTCCTTGAATAGAGAGATTGCTTCATTGTGTCTTTTGATCTCTAGCAAAATGCCTAAGAGAGTAGTTGGTCAATCATTAAATGTCATTAAGTGGCTACTGTGTGCTAGGAACTGTGCTAAAAACTGAAGAAATAAAATTCAAAAAATAAAGCTCATCTCTGCCTTCAAAAAAGTTATAATTTAACGTAAGGGGAAGGAAGGTAATACACAAAAGGAAGAAAAAGGTTGGGGTAATGTCAGGAAGAAGGTAGCTGGCTGAGCACTGAGGGTACTGATGAGGTATCAGTACTAAAGCTTATACGGTGGCACAGGATAAGTTTCCCAATAAAGAGGTTTCGTGGGGACATGATCATAATTGAGTCTAGTCTAAGGAGAGCAGGTGGAGGAAAATGAAGAATTGACTCTCTTGGGACCCTGCTTTAAATGGAAACTTTGGTAAGATTTCTTTGCTCTGTCCTCTGTTTCCCCAATCAGAGGGGTCTTAGGTCATTGATAAGTGCTCGTTGAATCAAAATGAAATAATTTTGAAAAAGGTTTTCTTTTGTTTGTTTCTTTTAAACTCAACTTTTTAAACACTAATATGGGCTACCAGTGAAGAGAAATGGGATTTTCTTTCTAAGAAGCATCTTAGAGTATTTTTGAAAACCATTTGTTTTCATGTCTCCTAGATGCATGGTGGTCCTCAGGCAGTAAGGTGAACTAGATACTGTCTCACAGCATCCCTCTCTTTCTTTTAGATGCAACTAAAGCACCATCTTGTACATAGAGCTTGTCCTCATCTGACAACTGTATGTGAAATGTCACGGACAACTTGTATTAACCTTCTTTCTCTCTCCCTCTCTGTTTCTGTTTCTTTATAAAGAGAGGGGCAGATGAATGATAGACATCAATATTTACCAAGAAAGATGCACACAATAAGTTTGCACATATATGAGTCTGCATCCATGTATTTGTTAACTTTATGTTTATACTGTCTGCATTATGATATGTACTTATCTCCTCTATTAGAATATAGGCTCATCGTGGAGTAGTTATTTCATTCTTTATACTTGTATCCCCAGTACTTAGCACAGAACCTTGTACAAAATATATATTTAATAAACGTTGTTCTTTGCTATTTTGTAATCATTTCCAGAAAATATGCATATAGCCTCACATATCAGATTTGTGAGTAAAATCTACTCATATATGAATGATGTTCAATTTTCATCATTGCCAGTTGAAAGAAAGATCACAAAAGGGAATAGCCAATGTCCAGTAAGGTTGTTTCTGATTCTCAAATTTAGGTATGAATGTGATCTGTTTATGAATTATGGCTGCAATTGTTTTCAGTCATGATCTGATTGGTTTGGAGAATAAAGAACCAATTACAGTTATACTTTGTTGTTCCTGTAATTTTTAGGCAGGTAACTAACTTTTTATCTGCTAAAATGTGAACTTTAATCTTTCAGTCTAATTATCCAACTATCATGCATCTCTAATAAGGGCATTGTCTGATATTTAAACACTCTGGCCATTGAATTTAAAACAATTAATAACTAATACTACTACTAATAATAATCCCTCATCTCATTAAGTAAAAATGTCAAGATGCTGTTGGGGCATTAAATTTTCCTAGATCCTCAAAGCTAAAAGCTCATGGCAGAGGAACAGAACTATTCCTGAGAAAACTCTATGACAAATGAGGACAGGTTCAAGTTAGAATATTGCAAGATGTAGAGCCTTGCATGCTTTGAAAGAATGAAGTAATCTTCCTGACTATAACCAGAAGAATTTATTCTGAAGCAATCTCTCTTTTGGACTGACCTAGCTTCAGGAAATAGATCATCAGCAAATCTTACTCATTAGATTCAGTGAGTCTGAATCGCCTTCATTTTTTTTTTAAATGAAGACATGAACTTAGATTTCTCAAGGACAAGCTGATGAGTCGTCTAAATCAAGACTCCTTTCCTCCCAATTCTCTCCTCCAATCAGGTTTTTACAGTAAAAAATTGATGGCAGCAAAACAGCTATCTTTTCATTGGTGAAGTGATGGACAGAAACCTATGAAGAAGCCTCTGGAAAAAGACAGGAGAGCCTTTACCCCTTTCAGAGAGTGCCTGGGGAAATTCCTAATAAGAATGCAAATCATCCTCATGATATTTCCTGAAAAAATACTTACATAAATGCATAAATACATCCATTCTTTCACCATAAATTTGTTAAGTATATACTTTATGGAAGATATTGCAGAGAACGGGGCAGGGAGGAGGGGAGGGAAAAGTGAGGGGGATATACAGAACTTCTTGTACCTCTCTTACTCACTCAAATTTTTTTTGTATTAAGGTTCCTTGTGTATGTATCATTTCTTCCTTCCTACCAGATAGTAAACTCCATGATTACATAAGAATAACATTTTAATAAGCAAGTGTTCATATTTTGAATTGATTTGAACTGAATAAAAGGACTAGTAAGATTAAGGCCCTTACCCTCAGGATTTTGCAGCTGAGTGAGGTCATATGACAACTTATAGATAAAACAAATTTGGTGCATAATAGTAAAAAAAATGGTATGAGATCAGAAAAGGAAAATGTATATTAACTCATTTGTCAAATCTTGTTTTCTTCTTTTTCTTTTTGTTCTTTCTCTTACCGAAACTAGGGAAAATGTGCCTTTCACCTTAAGTGAACAAGACCCATTAAATACAGGTCTTCTAAATTCCAGATCTTCAACTCCACCTGCTCACTTGCTGTCCACCTGCAATTCAAACTTATTATGTCCAAACTGAGGTTATACTACCTCTAAACATTTTCACAACTGCACTTTTCCTATCAGTAATACAATCATTCACCTATGTACAGTCTTTTTTTCTTTTTAATATTATGCTTCTCAGGGGCTGCTAGGTGGTGCAGTGAATAGAGCACTGGCCCTGGACTCAGGAGGACCTGAGTTCAATCTGGCTTGTGACACTTAACACAAAAACTAGCCATATGACCTTGGGCAAGTAACTTAACCCCAACTGCCCCCCCAAAAAAAAGCAAAAAAAAAATATTATGCTTCTCCATCCACTGTACATTCCAGCCAACTGAAATGTTTTCTGTCCCCTGAAGATTCATCCTATGCTTTCTTTCATCCAGACCTTCCCCCATGCTGTTAATTTTCCTTAGAATAGCTTTCTACCTTCACCAGTTGAATTATCTGTCTTTTAAAAAGCAATTCAAATGCATTAAAATATGGAGTTCTTATTGGTGGGGACTGGGTTTGCTCTTCTTTGCATGCTCAGAATTTAGCACAGAGTGTGGAACATAGAAAGTACTACACCAATGTTTGTTGGCTTGAGGTAAAATGGATCCCTAATCCATGTGATGACTTCTCTCAACTCATGGCCCCCTCTCCTTTTGGTCATTAGCCTAATTTTTGGACCTCATATAGCACTTTGTTTCACCTTTCTCTATTTTACTTATAATTTTACTATTTTTATAATTACTTGTGCCAACAGCTTTTTCCTGCTTCAATTTCATAAGGGAAAGGCAAGAGGATTAGAAATACTACTTCCCCCACACCCCCACTCTCATTCTCAGCACCTTCTCATTTTTCTCCATGTATCACTGAACTTTCTGTACCTCTCCCTGCCTTTTGGGGGTTTAGCTTCCTTTTATGTGCTGCTTCCTCCATTGGCTTGTAAGCTCCATGCTGGCAGACACTATCTTCCTTTTTATCTTCATTTGCGTTCTCAGTCCTTAGAGTAGCACTTGACTAAAAGCTAATGATTCTATGAGATATCAAGAATCATTCAAACCAAATCAAAAGAATGAAAAGATAGAATAAAATATAAAATACCTCACTGGAAAAACAACTGACCTGAAAACAGATCCAGGAAAGATAATTTAAGAATTATTGGTCTATCTGAAAAACATGACTAAGAAAAAAGAGCCTAGACAGGATATTTCAAGAAATTATCAAGGAAAACTGCCCTGACATCCTAAATTCAGAGGATAAAATGGTCATTGAAAGAATCCACCAATCACCTCCTAAAAAAGATCTCAAAATGAAAACTCTAAGGAATATCATAGCCAAATTTCAAAAGTATCAGATCAAGGAGAAAATAGTGCAAGTAGCCAGAAAGAAACAATTTGAGTATCATGGGATTACAATCAGAATTATGTAGTGTTTAGCAGCTTCTATACTGAAGGATCATAAGGCCTGGAATATGATATTCCATAAGGCAAAGGAGCTCAGTGTACAACTAGGAATCAACTATCCTGCAAAACTAAGTATAATCTTTCAGGGGGAAAGGTGGACATTCAATGATATAAGGGATTTTCAATCATTTCCGGTTGAAAAACAAAACAAGACAGAACTGAACAGAAAATTTTATCTTACAAATATAAGACTCAAGAGAAGTATAAGAATGTAAACAGGAAAGAAAAATAACATGTTATTCAATATGTTATTCAAAATAAACTGTTTACATCCCTAGATGGAAAATGATACTTGTAACTCTTGATAACTCTATCTTTATTATGACATTTAGGAGGGTATACACAGAGAGAGGGTGTAGGAAGAAATTGAATTTGATGTGATTATAAAAATAATCAATTAAGAGGTAAAAGAAATAATGGTATTGGTAGAAGATGAAAGGAGGAGGCAGAATAAGGTAAATTACATCACAGAGGGATGTGCAAAGACCTATTAAAGTACAGGGAAAGAACAGGGGAAGATGAACATTGTTTGAACCTTGTTCTCATCGGATTTGGCTCAAAGAAGGACTGCAATACACATTCAGCTGGCTACAAAAAACTATCACACTCTATAGGGAAATAGTAGAGAACAGGGGAAAAGGGAAGGGGTGGATAGAAGGCAGGGAAGAAGTATTAAGGGAAAGGGGAAAGAAAAGAGGACCAATAGAAGGTAGGGGAGATTAAGGGAGGTGATGGTCAGATACAAAACACTGATGAGGAGGGAAAAGGTGAAAGGAAAAAGAAGAGGGGAGGATAGGATGGAGAAAAATGGAATAAACTCTCCCATAAAGCAGAAGCAAATAGCAGAGCAGATTAAAAAGCATAGTCCTTACAATATGTGGTTTACAAGAAATACATCTGAAGCAGAGATACGCACAGAGACAAGGTAAAAGGCTGGAGTAGAATATATTATGCATCAGCTGAAGTAAAAAAAAGCAGGGATAGCAATCATGATTTCAGCAAAGTAAAAGCAAAAGCAGATTAATTAAGAAGTTGAAGAAGGAAACAACATCTTGCTAAAAAGTTTGTAGACAAAGAAGTAGTATCGCTACTAAACACATGCACGAACTGTTACAGCACCCTCATTATTAGAGAAGTTAGGTGAGTTATCAAGAAGTAAAATAAGTTAAGGAAGAAATAGATAGCAAAAGTGCACTAGTGGGGACCTCAACCTCCCCCTCTCAGAACTAGACATATCTTACCAGAAAATAACCAAGAAAGAAGTTAAGGAGGGGAATAGAACTTTAGAAAACTTAGATATGGTAAATTTCTCAAGAAAATTGAATATGGAGAAAAAGAAATATACCATTTTCTCAGTGGTACATGGCACCTACACAAAAACTGACCATATACTAGGGAATGAAAACCTCACTATCCAGTTCAGAAAGACAAACTTATTAAATACATCCTTCTCAAGTCATGATGCAATAAAAATTACATGTAAGGATGGACCATGAAAAGGTAGACTAAAAATTAATTGAAAACTAAATAACCCTACAGTATAAGTGGATCAAACAATAGTTCAAAGAAACAATCAATAACTTCAGTCAAGAGAAATATAATGAGACAACATACTAAAATTTATGGAATGCAGCCAAAACAATTCTTTTTTTCTTCAAATTTTTAAACTATTTATTTTTAGTTTTCAACATTCATTTGCACAAGATTTTGAGTTACATATTTTTTCTTTCCCCATCTTTTACCTACCCCCACTCCAAAACAGCAAGCCTACTGAATACGCGTTCCCTCAATCTGTTCTCTCTTATATCCTCCCCCTTTGGCCCCTGAGCTTTCTACTTGGGCAAGATGGCTTTTTATGCCCCAGTATCCATATATCTTTCACCTTCCTGCTCTTCCCCTCCATTGTAAGAGCTCTCTCTTGCCTCTTTTATGCTAGATAATTTGCCCTAATCTATCACTCCCTTTCTTCTTTTCCCAATACATTCTTCTTTATATTTTAGATGTCATCTCTTCATATTCAATGCATCCTGTGCCCTGTCTATGTATACATGAACATAAAATGCCCCCCCATATATATATATATTCATTTATATACACATACATATATATGTATGTACACGCACACACACATATTCCCTTCACCTATCCTCATACTGAGAAAAGTTTTATGAGGTACAATTATCATTTTTCTGTGAAGGAATGTAAGTAGTTCAACTTTAATAAGTTCCTTATGATTTTTTTTTCCTGTTTACCTTCTCATGCTTCTTTTGCTTCTTGTATTTGAAAGTCAGATTTTCTGTTCAGCTCAGGTTTTTTCATCAAGAATGCTTGAAAGTCCTCTATTTCATTGAATAACCACATTTTTCCCTGTGGCATTATACTAAGTTTTGCTGGTTAGGTAATTAGCTCTAGTCCTATTAGTCCTAGCTCCTTTGAACTCCAGAATATCATATTCCAAGCCCTTCAATCCCTTAATGTAGAAGCTGCTAGGTCTTGTGTTATCCTGATTGTGCTTCTATTAATACTCAAAATGTTTCTTCCTGACTGTTGCAGTATTTTCTCCTTGACCTGGGAACTCTGGCATTTGGCTAAAATATTCCTAGGAGTTTTCTTTTGGGGATCTTTGTCAAGAGGTGATCAGTGAATTCTTTCAATTTCTATTTTGCCCTTAGGTTCTAGACTATCAAGACAATTTTACTTGATAATTTCTTGAAAGATGGTGTCTAGACTCTTTTTTATATTTATGTCTTTCAGGTATAACAATAATTTTTAAATTATCTCTCCTGGACCTATTCTCCAGGTCAGTGTTTTTTTTCCAATGAGACAATTCACATTGCCTTCTATTTTTTTTCCATTTCTTTGCTGTTTTATAGTATCTTGATTTCTTATAAAGTCATTAGCTTCCAGTTGCTCCAATCTAATTTTGAGGGACTTATTCTCTTCAGTGATTTTTTGAAATTCCTTTTCCATCTGGGAAATTCAGCTTTTTAAAGCATTCTTCTCCTCATTAGTTTTTTAGGCCTCTTTTGCCATTTGAGTTACTCTATTTTTAAGATGTTATTTTCTTCAGTGCATTTTTGGGTCTCCTTTAACGAACTGTTTACTCACTTCTCCTGATTTTCTTGCATCATTCTTATTTCTCTTCCCAATTTTTCCTCCACTTTTTTTACTTGATTTTCAAAATCTTTCCTGAGCTTCTCCATGGCCAGGAACCATTTCATATTTTTCTTGGAAGCTTTTGATGCAGGTGTTCTGACTTCAATGTCTTCCTCCTGTTCCATGCCTTGATCTTTTTTGTCCCACAAAAACGATTCTATCATCTGATTGCACTTCCTCTGTTTGCTCTTCTTGCCAGTCAATTACTTGACTTTTAAGCTCTTTGCCAGAGTAGAACTCTGCTTACAGAATGGAGAGAGCTATGTCCCAAATCACTGGGGTTTTTGCAGCTGCTGGAGCTATTAGATGGGCAGGCCTCTCTACAGGCCCACATGCTCTGAATCACTGCACCCCAGGATAACCACCCAAGACCATGATCTAGATCCAAACAGGTCAAAGCAAAAGTGATTACTCTCTGAATAGTCACTTTGTCCTCCTACAATCCACAGGCCAGGAACAACAGAAACAGCCACGCAGCAGTGGCTGCAGCCAATGTACCTCTTCTGCTTCTCAATCCAGGGGCTGCAGCCCGACCTCACTCCCCCTGTTCCCAACAAAGTTCCACACTGACCTTTATAATGGGAATGCAAATTTGGAAGATCTTCCCTGCCCCTAGGCTAAAGTGCACCTGAAGCCTGGGGTGGGAGGCTTGTTTTTCAGTAGATACTTTTTGATTGGCCAGTGGGTCAATAAGGTTGTTACATTCTCTGAGCCGGGAGAAGGCTATATAAGCCCTGATGTGAGGCTTTGTTTTGGGGGCTCACTTTGAGAAGTGTTCTGTGATTTGATCTGGATTCTGGGAAGCTGTTGTCCAGAGCACCCCCGGCTTTGAAAAACCCAGATGTTGAAACCCAGATGTTGACTGGGTATGGATGTAATGGTTGGACAGTTTGGAAATCTGTCTACTTGATCTGTTTCTGTCTTGATAATTCTGCCTGTATACTTTGAAGTTCGGGGTGCTGACCTTTTTCCCCTGAACAAGGTAAACGATATATGTCTGACTGATTAAAGTAAACTTGTTAACCCATTTTGAGTTGCTTTCCTTTATCAAAGCAGATCCAAGAACCTGTGGTGGCAGCAAACCCTGAGGACGCTTGGGGTGCTTGCTGCTACAACCTTTTACTTTGTCTTCGGCATTTGTGGATTGAGAAGTCTAGAAACTGCTACAGGTGCTGGTGATTTATTCTTGTGAAGTTTGCTCCAGCCAACACTGCTGGCTGGGGTTACCCTAGGCCTAAAAGCATTGGCTCCTGTTTCTGGTTCACCACCTTGGCTCTGTTCCCCCATTCAAAGCAATTCTTAAGAGAAATTTTGATGTCTATAAATGTGTACATAAAAAAATATAGAGAAAGAAAAGATCAATGAATTGGGTATGCAACCAAAAAAGCTAGAAAAAAACAAATTAAAAATCCCCAAATAAATACCAAATTAGAAATTCTTAAAATCAAAGGAGAGATTAATAACATCAAAATCAAGAAAACTGATGAACCAATAAATAAAACTAAGAGCAGGTTTGATAAAAAGAAAATAATATGATAGATAAACCTTTGGTTAATTTTATTTAAAAAAAAGAAAGAAGAAAACCAGATTATGAGTATCAAAAAGGAAAAGATTGCATTTACCACCAGTGAATGGGAAATTAAAACAATAATGAGTTATTTTGAACAAATGTATGTCAAAAAATCTGACAATCTAAGTGAAAGATGAATATTTACAAAAATACAAAATTGCCCCCATTTAATAAAAGAGGAAATAACATTTAAATAGCCCCATCTCAGAAGAAGGAATTAAACAAGCTTAATAATGAACTCTCTATGGAAAAATCTCTAGGGTCAGATGGATTTACATATGAATCCTGCCAAACATTTAAGAACAATTAATTCCAATACTATATGAACTATTTGAAAAAGTAGCTGAAGAAGGAGTCTTACCAAAATTTTTTTTATGATTCAAATTTTGTGCTGATACCTAAAAAAGGGAAGAGCCAAAATAGAGCAGGAAAAAAAATATAGACCAGGGCAGAGCCAAGATGGCAGAGTAAAAGCATGAACTTTCTTGAGTTTGTGCTCCAACCACCTCCAATACCCATAAAAGATTACTCTAAACATATTTTAGAGCTAAAGAACCTACAAAATGATAGAGTGAAATATGCCTCCAGCTGAAGTCAGCCTGGCAAGCCAAAAGGAAGAGTCTATTGCACCAGTCTGGAAGCAGAGCAGAGTGTCATGCGGGCAACATCAGCAGAGACTGGGAGCACAGATTCGCCAGAGAAAACCTCCAGGGACTAAATAACTGACAGCTGTGGCAGTTTCCAGGCTTCTTGACTCATAAACATCAAATAGAAAGTAAAAGATCAGTGGGGAAACCCTTTTGGACCTGGGTGAAAGAAGAATGCAGTCCAACCCCTGCTCCCAGGGCATCAGAGGCAGCAGGGCAGCTGCTTCTATAGCTTCAGGCTCACAGATGGTGGGGGGACCAAGCAGCTGATCAGAGTACAATTATAGGAATCTCATTGCTGATGCTGAGGCAGGATTCTTTTGCATTGCCCAGCTTGGATCTGGGTTACAGACTTGGGTGGCTGTCCTAGGGTGAGGAGTAGTGCTAGTGTGGCAGATCTTGTGCTGACTATGGAGAGGGATCCTCCTCAAAGTCCTGAAGCAGGTGCCTAGAAATAGCTTTGGCAATAGTTGCACAAAACCCCAGAAATGTGGGACACAGCACTCTCCACTCTGGAAGGAGAGTCCTACAGTGTCAAAGAGCTCAAAAGTCAAGTAATTGACTGGCAAAATGAGCAAACAGAGGAAGAAAAATCAAACTATAGAATCCTTCTTTGCTGAAAGAAGATCAAAACATAGACCAGAAGGAGACAACAAAGTCAACACTCCTATATCAAAAGACTCCAAAAAAATATTAATTGGTCACAGGCCATGGAGGAGCTCAAGAATGATTTTGCCAATCAACACAAGTAGAGGAGAAATTGGGAAGAGAAGTGAGAGTGATGCAAGAAAATCATGAAAAAAAATGAGTGAACAGCTTGCTAAAGGAGGCCCCTAAAAAACTGAAGAAAATAACACCTTAAAATATAGACTAACTTAAATGGCAAAAGAGGTTCAAAAATGAGGAAAATGAGGAAAAGAATGCTTTAAAAAGCAAACTTGGAAAAATAGAAAAGGAAGTTCAAAAGCTCATTGAAGAAAATATTTCCTTCAAAATTACTATAGAGAAAATGAAAGTTAATGACTTTATGATAAATCCAGATATGATAAAACAGATCCAAAAGAATGAAAAAAAAATCGACAATGTAAAATATCTCCTTGGAAAATCAACTGACCTGGAAAATAGATTCAACAGATAATTTAAAAATTATTGGACTACCTGAAAATCATGATTAAAAAAAGGATCCTGGAAATCATCTTTCAAGAAATTATCCAGGAAAACTGCCCTGATATTCTAGAGTCAGAGGATAAACTAGACATTGAAATAATTAACCAATCTCCTTCAAAGAAAACTTCTAGGAATATTATAGCCAAATAACAGAGTTCCCAGGTTAAGGAGAAAATATTATAAGCAGTCAGGAAGAAACAAGTTGAGAATTGTGAAAACACAATCAGGATAACACAAGATATATCAGGTTCTACATTAAGGGATCAAAGAACTTAGAATATGATATTCCAGAGGTCAAAGGAGCTAGGAATAAAACCAAGAATCAACTACCCAGAAAAATTGAGTATAATACTTCATGGTAAAATATGGTCATTCAATAAAATAGGAGGACTTTCAAGCATTCTTGATGAAAAGACAAGAACTGAACATAAAATTTGTCTTTCAAATACAAGAATCAAGAGTAGCATGAAAAAGTAAACAGGAAAAAGAAATCATAAGGAACTTATTAAAGTTGATCTGTTTGCATTCCTGCATGAAAAATGATATTTGTAACTCATGAGACTTTTTTCAGTTAAAGGGAAGATACGTATATATATAATGTATATATATATATACACACATGTATACATAAATATGTGTGTAGGTATGCATGTATGTATATATGTATCTATATGCATGTGTGTATATGTCTACATAGAGGGCATAGGTGAGTTGAATATGAAGGAATGATATCTAAAAAATAAAATTAAGAGATGAGAGAATAATATATAGGGAGAAGGAGAAAGGAAGAGTTAGGATAAGGTAAATTATCTCACATAAAAAAGGCAAGAGAAAACTGTTACAATGGAGGTGAAGAGCAAGGAGATGAAAGGGAATGAATCAACCTTACTTTTGTTGGATTTGGTTTAAGGAGGGGATAAGATACACACTCAATAGGGTATCTTACCCTACAGGAAAATATGAGGGAAGAATATAACAGGGGAAGAGGATAGAAGAGAGGGAAGATTATAGAAGGTGGTAATCAGAAGTAAATACTTTTTAAAGGGACAGGATCAAAGGAAAAAATAGAATAAATGGGGGATGGGATAGGATGGAGGGAAATACAGTTAGTCTTTCACAAATTACTACTATGGAAATTTTTTTGCATAGCTACATGTGTATAATCTATGTTGAATTCCTTTTCTTCTCAATGGGTGTGGGTGAGGAAGGAAGAAGGGAGAGAATCTGGAACTCAAAGTTTTAAAAACAAATGTTAAAAATTGTTTCCACATGAGCTGAGGAAATTAGATATATAGGCAAAGGGGTATAGAAATCCATCTTGCCCTACAATAAAGTAGGTGGAAAAGGGGTAAAGGAGAGATGGGGGGAGGATAGAAGAAAGGGAAGGCTGGTGAATGGGGTAATCGGTATACTTGTCATCTTGGGGTGAGGGGTAGGGGAGAGATAGTGTAAAGCAAAGCATGATCAGCTTTCCAGAGAACTGCTGCTGTGAACAGCTTTCAGTATAACTTCACAACTCATCACTAAAATGTCCACATAGTTTTCACCAAAATGGTCACATAGTTATAAGCCATCCACCCCCTAGGTCACAATTAAGTTACAATATTATCAGTCAGCATTAAATACCCAAGGAGAGATCTTTTCATCTTGACTTGAAGCAGGCTCTCAGCTTCCATGGTTTCTCTTCCATGGTCTCAGTTCCTGCCTGAATCTAACTAACTGCCAGTTGAGTTCAAAGGCACACAGATCCCAGTTCCTTGTCCAGTTCTCTGTACAGTCCCTGTTCCATATTGAAGCTCACCTCAAGTCCTTCACACTTTCTGTTCCTGGAAAGACAAAGCTGAACCAAGCCACTATAACATTCATGGACATTGCTGGAATTGTCATCAATTCATTTAATGTAATTGTATTGGAATTTGAACATCTCCTTGTATTGGCAAGCTAATAGGTTCTTAGCATTTAATTCCAAGCACATGATTGTGTCAAGTGTTAGGACCCAGAATTTGTGAATCCCATGGTGGGATGGAATTCCTGATGTAACAGGAAGGGGTTGGAACAGGGAGGAGCTAATACCTTATATAAGGAAAAGCACAATCAGGCTGAGGAAGAGAGGCTCAGGCTGGAGAAAGTGATTTAGATTTTGAGAATGAAGCTTATGGTGGAGGAGTTTCTTTCAGAACCTGCCAGAACTTTGAGGAGAAAGTTATTTTGAGAACAGAGCTTATGGTAGTGGAGCATCTTCTGACAGGCAACTGAAACTTCTGCTGAGAGCTTCCAAGGGCCAGCAACTCAGGTGACAGTTGGTTAGATTTAGGCAGGAGCTGGGACCATGGAAGAGGAACCATGGAAGCTGAGAGCCTGCCTCAAGTCAAAATGAAAAGACCTCTCCTCATGTATTTAATGCTGACTGATGAGATTGTAATTTACTTGTGACTTAGGGGTGAATGGCCTTTGTAATTTCCACTACCCCTTAAGAAGGTACTTATCTGTGACTGATGATATTGTACCTTAATTGCACCCCATGGTTAGAGGACTTTGCCCTTTGTACTTTGTGTCAATTAAGGAGGCTTGCCTCCTTAAGGGTGATTGAATTAAGGATTGACTAAATGAAGGACTTACTAAATTAATTTTATCATTTGCTTAAAACTATGTGACCACTTTGGTGAAAACTATGTGGCCATTTTAGTGAAAATTTGTGAAGTTATAACATACATAATGCTGTACTTTGTTTTCTTTGAATGTTTTGCTTTAATTTGTTACTGAATAAATAGAGAGTTCACAATACTGTGTAATCAGAACCTTGAAAGCTGTTCACAGCAGCAGTCTTCTGGAAAGCTGTGCATGCTTGGCTTTACAGATGGTGAGGAAATTTGAACTTAGAATCTTGTGGAAATGAATGTTAAAATCTTTAATAAATAAAAAATTTAAAGATAAAAAAAGGAAAATATAGACTAATTTTTCTAATGAATATATATGCAAAAATTTTAAACAAAATTCTAGCCAAGAGATTGCAGCAATTTATTTTGAGCATAAATTATCATTATACTATGATAAGATAGGATTTATATTGGGAATGCAGAGCTCATTAAATATTACAAAAACTATCAAAATAATTGTCTGTATCAATAACATAAATAACATAATTATCTCAATAGATGCAGAAAAAGCTTTTGAGAAGATACAACACCCACTTCTATTTAAAAGCCCTGGAGAGAAGAGGAATAAATGGAGTCTTCCTTAAAATGATAGGTTGCATCTATCTAAAACCATCAGCAAGCATCATATGTAATGGGTATAATAGAAACATTTAGTTCAGGGGTGAATCAAGGATGTCCAATATCACCATTCTTACTCAATATTGTACTAGAAATTTTAGCTTTAGCAATAAAAGAAGACAAAGAAATGAAAGGAATTAGAATGTCCATGAAGAAACAAAACTATCATTCTTTGGAGATGTTATTAAGTATACTTAGAGAATCCTAGAGAATCAACAAAAAAACTATTTGAAATAATTAACAACTCTAACAATGTTGCAGGGTATAAAATAAAGTCACTTAAATTGTTCAACATTTTTATATATTTCTAACAAAGCCCAGCAACAAGAGATAGAAAGAGAAATTTCATTTAAAGTAACTATAGACAATATAAAATATTTGAGTTTTCCTGCCAAGACAAACCAGGAATTGTCTGAACACAATTACAAAACACTTTTCACTCAAATAAAGTCAGAGTAAAATAATTGGGAAAATATCAGTTGCTCATGGCTAGGCTGAGCTAATATAATAAAAATGACAATTCTAACTAAGTTAATTTACTTATTCAATGCCATAGCAGTCAAGCTACCAAAATTTTATTTTATGGAACCAGAAAAACATAATAAAATTCATCTGGAGTAACAAAAAGTCCAGAATATTAAGGTTATTAATGAAAAGAAATCCAAGAGAAGATGGCCTAGCCATAACAGATCTAAGACTACATTAAACAACTTGATACTGGCTAAGAAGCAGTGTGGTGGACCAATGGAATAGGTTAGGTACCCAGACACAGTAGTCAATGACTATAGTAATCTACTCTTTGATAAACTCAAAGATCCCAGCTTCTGGGATAAGATTTTACTATTTGACAAAAACTGCTGAGAAAACTGGAAAACAATATGACAGAAACTAGGCATAGACCAACATCTTACACCTAATACCAAGATATGGTCAAAATGTGTGCATGATTTAGTCATAAAGTGTGAAACTCTAAGCAAATTAGGACAGCAAGGAATAGTTTACCTGTCATATGGTATGATATGATATGAATATCATATGATATCATATGAATAAAAGAATTTATGGCCAAAAAAGAGATGCAAAACTGATAAATTTCAGTTACATTAAATGAAAAAGTATTTGCACAAACAAAGTCAATGCAACCAAGATCAGAAGGAAAGCAGAAAACTGGGAATCAATTTTTAGAGCAGTGTCTCTGATAAAGGCTTCATTTCTAAAACATATAGAGAACTGAGTTAAATCTATAAGAATACAAATCATTGACCAACTGATACATAGTCACATGATATTAACAGGCAGTTTTCAGGAGAAGAATTTAAAGCTATGTATAGTCATATAAAAATGCTCTAAATCACTATTGATTAGAGAAATGCAAATTCAAGCAACTGGAGGGTACCGCATCACAACTATCAGTTTGGCTAACATAATAAACCAGGAAAATGATAAAGGTTGGAGAAGATGTGAGAAAATTAGAACACTAATGCATTGTCAGTGGAATTGTGAATTGATCCAGCCATTCTGGGGAGCAGCTTCAAACTATGTGCAAAGGTCTATTTGATTCAGCAATAGCACTACTAGTGCTGTATCTGAAAGAGATCATAAAAACAGCAAAGGGACTCACATGTACAAAAATATTTCTAGCAACTCTTTTTGTGCTTGCCAAGAATTGGAAATTGAATTGATACCCATTAGTTGGGGAATGGCTGAACAAGTTGTAGTATATGAATGTAATGTAATACTATTGGTTCATAAGAAATGGTGAGCAGGCAGACTTCAAAACTACCTGGAAAATCTTGCATGAACTGATGCTGAGTGATATGAGCAGAACCAAGAGAACACTGTACACAGTAACAACAACACTGTGCAATGGCCAACATTGTAAGGTTTAGATCTTCTGAGCAATGCAATTATCTAAGAGTGTCAAAAGACTCATTATGGAAAAGTCATCTACCTCGAGAGAAAGAACTATGGAGTCTGAATACAGATTGAAGCATACTGTTTTTTCTTTCTTTTTTTTTCTCAAGGTTTTTCCCTTTTGTTCTGATTCTTCTTTGACATTATGACTCATGTGGAAATGTTTAATATAATCATACACATTTGGCATATATCAGATTGCATGCCGTCTTGGGTGAGGAGGGGAGGGTAGTGTTAGGTGGGAGGAAATTTTGAACTCAAAATCTTATAAAAGTGAATGTTGAAAACTAAAAATTGATTAATTTTTTAAAAAAGAATCACACTTTGCACATAGTTAGCTCATCAATAAATGCTTATTGACTGACTTAGAACAATGTCCAGTAACTCATAGATGTTTCTCCAAATGTTTGTTTATTTAAATTGAATACAACTAATTAGTCACCAAAATCTGTCTTTAATTTGATTTTTAGGATATTTAGCATTAATTAGTTTTATATCATACTAAGAATATAATGCTATCTTCCTTACCAAAGGAAGTAGTCCTTTGTTCAACTATACAAATTTACTTGGATCTCTCTCTCTGTCTCTCTGTCTCTCTGTCTCTCTCTCTCTTTCTCTCTCTGTCTCTCTGTATATATATTAGTATCTCCAGCAACTTTCTTATTCCCTCAATCTCACATTTAAGTGTCTGTTTTGGCAGAGATTTATTTAGTTTCTGCTTAATGATATAGGGTGCAATGAATCTAAATAGTGGGTTAAGCATAAGACTGTGCAGAAATAGTAAATTAAAAGAACATTATTTTAGAGTAGAGAAAAATTTTTTCATCCCCAAAGAAATGTTTAACCATCTTTATACAGCTTCTTTTTGATCATGAGAACAATCCTTTCTCACGTGTATTGAGAGGAGAGGTGTAGGTCCATTGTCTACTCTTTTGAGAACATGAATCATGAGATGTTAGATCACAATGTTGAACCATCATTACTTCCAGGAATTAGATTTACATCTTGTCCCTCAATGGGTTTTGAAATGCACATTTAAAAATGAAATGTTTTTAAAAGATAAAAAAATGTCCAGCATATCCTAGAAGTCAGTGCAATTTTTAGTTCTTAAACTTCAAAACTGCTCTAAGACTTTAGGGATTCACTGTATTTTACTCTAATAATTCACATGGTAACTATCCCTGGGCAAATTATGGATTTTTTAGTCCTAGTCATAACTAGGAACTAGTGAATATGGTTTTGAATGGGGGTCCTTGATAGTACTTTCAGTTCTTAAACATTGTAGAGGGGTAAGGGGAAAATTTAGCACATAGCCTTCCATCAGATGGTTAGCTTGGATGGTGTTGTTTCTTATCCTCTTCTTCCCTACTCTGAAATGAGGAAAAAGTCCTAGGAATATAAAGTTGCATTTGGCCAGCTGTAAACATTCCTAGTTGTGGTTCTATTCAATTGCATCTGAATTTAACAGTGGTTATGTAGAATCTATGATCTTTGCAGTCTGTTAAAAGATTGTCATGATGGTTAGCTTATGATTTCTTTTAAATATTTTGTCAAGTGATAACATGTTAATTCAATTTGGTGGCATTTATTGACTTAAATACTATCTTAAAGTTAGCTATTATTATTACTATCATTATTGTAATTATTTTTATTTTTTTAACTATTATTGCTATTTTTATTCTCTTTTAAGGGGTCTCCCAGGTCAACCATGTCTTCGCTTCTCAGCAGATCACAGTCTAGACTTCTCTACTATGCCTTTCTCCATCTATCTTCAGTACATTCCAGGCTTTCTTTTATCTTCAGTTTATGTACTTTATTTCCCCAATAGAATGCAAGCTTTTTTTTTTCTTTTTGGAGGGCAATTGGGGTTAAGGCACTTGTCCAAGGTCACATGACTGGTAAGTGTGTCAAGTGTCTTAGGTCGAATTTGAACTCAGATCCTCCTGACTCCAGGGCTGATGCTCTATTCACTGTGCCATCTAGCCACCCCACATGCAAGCTTTTTAAAAGATTTTTTGTTGTTGTATAGTTTTTTCAGTCATGTCCCACTCTTTGTGACCACATTTTAGGATTTTTTTGGCTAAGATATTGGAATGGTTTGCCATTTCCTTCTCCAGCTCATTTTACAGAAGAGGAACTGAGGCAATAAGTTAAGTGACTTGTTCAGGGTCACAAAATTAGTGTCTGAGATTAGATTTGACCCATGAAGACCAGTATTTTTCTGATACCGATTCCAGTTCTCTATCTGCTGCACTACCTACCACCTCTTTGAATGTACTGGTTCTATATCTTTTTGCATTCATTTGTATTCACAACACTTAGCTCAGTGCCTGGCAAGAATAGTGTTTTTAATAAATGGTTGTTGATTGACTAGTTGGTGCTTTTTCTGCAAGTATGATTAGGACTACTACTACCACTATGACTACTGTTTTTTTTTTCTTCCATTGCTGACTTCACTGTTCCTCTAGTTGTCCTTTTCCAAGAGATTATTTTATTCTATTCCCAGGAACCCATTACTTGATAATGTTACATCACTGTTCCCTCTTCCCTATAACTGTTCTGGTACCATGATAGTATTTCTGGTAATACTGCAGAATTTCAAAGTAGTCCTTATTCAATTGCACTTATCTACTCTTCCCAACTGAGTGAATTTCCCTTTGATGTTCTTCTGTGCATTGGGCAACAGCAGAGTAGTGTAGAAATATTGTAGACTCAGAGTTCAGCTATTCTTTGTGGGAAAGTTTTGGGAACAAGAAATGATCCATTTTATAGCAATAATTTCTGTAACAAGAGTACTTGGAGTAAAATTAAGAGAAAAGGAAATGGAAAAAAATATAAAATCCATTTGAATAGATTTAATATACATAGTATTGATATAATATTTGAATTGTTCCAAGCCTTCTGTAATGTGGGTGTGTGTGTGAAATATTGGCAGGTTTGAAATCTGAGGTTTTATGGCATTATGTGATTTTTTTGAGGTTAAGACACTAGCTGTTTGTGATATATATATATATATATATATATATATATATATATATATATATATATAGCCTATGAGTTTTGTGTCAATGCTATTCCAGATGGTGAAAACATTTTAAATTCATGTTTAACTTAGTTTGATTCCATATGTCACTCTTTGAGACACTATACACATATCCACCATGCCAAATGTCATCTTCAGTCTTATTAGAAAATTAACTTTTCTTCCCTTTCTTTTAAAACAGGTAGGTGGCACAGTGACTAGACTTTCTTGTCTGGAGTCAGGAATACCAGAGTTCAAATCTGGCCTCATATACTTATCTATGTGACCCTGGGTAAGTCACTTAGCCCTTTTTTTGTCAGTTTCCTCATCTGCAAAATTAGCTCAAGAAGGAAATGACAAACTACTCCAGTATCTTTGCCAAGAAAACCCTAGTCACAAAGAGTCAGACATGACTGAAATAACTGAACACAATTATGGCAATTATTGTGCTTTAAAAAAATGTTATATTGAATCCTTTAACATTTTAAAATGCATTATTGAAGGGATAGCTTGTGAGGTGATCTCCAGGAGACAGTATGGTTTGATTAAGAAGTCATAGCAGACTAACCCAGATGTCTTTTTGAGAAAAAGATTAAACAGAGAAATGCCGTAGATATAAAATAGCTTCATTTCTGTCTCATTCTCTCATAATATCTGAAGGGACAAGCTACAGAGAGGTGAGCTTGATAATTAAACCTGATATTTATGAAGTATTGTAATGCTTTAAAACCACTTAATTTATTGTTTATGTGATTTGGCCATGACAAGTCAACTAGTAAATGTCAGAACTGGGATATGAACCAAAATCTCCAGCATCTAGCACTATTTAAATTATACCAGAAGATCATAGATGGAGAAATACAATGTACCTCCGAGGTCATCTAAAAAATAGATATCAAACACAGAGCCCATCGACCAGAATCCCAAGGCCTCAATCAGATCAACATGTAATTGGGAAATATTTAACAAAATAAATAAAATACAATAAAACATATACAATATTACATTTTAAGACTATTAATATGTAGCTGGCATGGATCCTTATGCATGATTTGATAATTCCAGATTCTGTCTGTGTTTGATACCACTTAGCCTCATATGACTCTACTCATTTTTGCAAATGAAGAAATTGAAGCCCAGGGAGGTTAAATGAACTTCCCAAAGTAGCAAATATCAGAGACAGGATTTGAAACCAGCTTGTCTGACTCTAGACTAAGTGTTCTTTCCACTGTATGACAATACTCCCCTACACCAGTGCTTTCTCTGCAAGGAAAATAGCAGAGATGAATAAACTAATAATTTATAGAATGAATCTATCCAAAGAATTGTGATTAGGGATCAAGGTGAATTTAACAATTTTATTTCTTTATTTTAATACATTTCATATATATATAATACCTCATAATAGATAAGAAGGAAAATAAAGTTTGCATGATTTTTAAAGTTGCTTATTTTCAGGAATCATACTTCTAATGATAAGCAATTCTTTTGCAGACCAATGAGCATGTGCAATGAAACACTGGCTTTTACAAAATAGTACCCACCTTCAATATAAGAAATATTAAAAGTCTCAACCAATTTGTGTTATTCTTGTTTAAGTATCAGTAACTGATGTGTGCTAGTCTTGTTTTAATTTTTTTCCCCTCAAAAATATACTAAAACTTTTCTTAAGACTTATTCCATTGATGCATAAAATTCAAAAAAAAATTTTTTTGCAAGGAGATGATAACAATACAGGTAGAAAATAATTCACTCTAAACAAGTTGCATTTGTTCTAGGGTTGCAAGCATGGTTCAACATTAAGAAAACAGCATAATTGGTCATATAAAGAACAAAAATATCTGAAAAAAATTATTAGATATGAACAGCCAGGTAATGGTGGATAGAGCACTGGACTTGGAGTCAGAAAGGCCTGAGTTTAAATCTTGCCTCAGCCTTTTAATAGCTATGTAACCCTTGGTAAGACATTTATGTTTGATGAACTTCAGTTTCCTCACAGATAAATGGATAAAATAATAGCACCCATCTATTAGGGTGGTTGTAAGGATCAAATGGGATAACAAAATAAACTGCAAATCTTAAAGACTCCCTGTAAAGGCCATATACTATTATTATTTCAATAGATGCTGAAAAAACCTTTGAAAGAACAAACATAGTATTATTTATGTTGTAAATTTTTTTTTCACCTCTAATCTCAGCCTTTATTTTGTTTACAGATTCACACACATTCAGGGGCCTTTTAGAGCTTGTTGAAAGCAGCGATGTTAACTCTGCACGTAATCTTCAAACTTGGTGATCTCATCCTCCAGGATGTCAGTGCCCACCTTGTCATCCTCTACCACACACTGAATCTGCAGCTTCTATATGCCATACCCCACAGGCACAAGCTTGGAGCCTCCCCAGAGCAGTCCACCCAGCTGTATGGAGGGGACACACTCCTCCAACTTTGCCATGTCTGTTTCATCATCACAAGGCTTGACATCTAGGGGGATGGAAGACTTTGCAATCAGCCCTGGCTTCTTGGCTTTCTTTTCTGCACACTGCTGAAACTGTTCTTCCCGAAGTCGGCCTGTGTCCTTGTCTTCTTCAACGTCACTACCAGACAAGTCAATATCATCATCACGCTCATCATTCTCTGCTGGGGTGGCTGCCTTCTTAGAGGGTGATGTGGTGGGTAGCTCCACCTTCTGCATAGGGATACATGTTGAGTATGAGGATCCAGAGAGAGATGGGAGGGGGAGCATTTCTCCAGGGTACACAGCTACATTTCAAGCTTGGAGATGGTGAGCTGTAGGTCCTGAATCACACTCTGAAGGTTCTGGTTCTCTGCCTCTAGATTGGAAATTCTGGTGACCAGCTCACTTTGATCCCCACTGGGACCACTGGAAGAGCTGGTGTTTGTGCTTCCGGCCAGCGATTTCTGGATATTCTCCCTGGCTCTGGCAATGTCACGGAGGATAACCCTGGCTTGTTCTCCTTTCGGGAAGAGACACATACAGGACCATTTATCTGCTCATAGAACTTTCTCTCTGCATCATCATACTTGAATTTGTCAAACCAGATCTTCTCATGCACCAAGAAGCTGGTTTCCATTTTCACTCCATGAGAAGTGAGGGCAATAGTGAAATTAGTCCCAAAGCCTATTGGCGGGAAACAGCAGGGAAAGGGAATTTATGTTGTAAATTGATAATGTGTGTGTAAAAAGACAGAGAGACACATACACACAGAGACAGATAGAAGGAGAGAGAGAGAGAGAGAGAGAGAGAGAGAGAGAGAGAGAGAGAGAGAGAGAGAGAGAGAGAGAGAGAG
>NW_027187391.1:63468725-63493756 GCF_028583685.1 Petaurus breviceps papuanus
GAGAGAGAGAGAGAGAGAGAGAGAGAGAGAGAGAGAGAGAGAGAGAGGTAGGAATGTAAGGGTCCTTCTTTAACATAATCAAAAGGGTGTATTCCAAATCAAGAAAGACTGGAAGTGTACCTATTTAAATGGGTATAAATTAAGGAATCCTCCTATCCCAACAATGATTTATTATAATTCAAGTAATGCTATCTAAAGGATAAATATCAACAAAAAGAAAGCAAAATCACCCCTACTTGCCGTTGACATAGTGACATGCTTAGAAAAGTAATAAATCATTTTGGTAAAGTATCATTGTACAAAAATCATCAGCAATTCTAAACATTATTAAGAAAACCAAGAAGAAATAATGAGAAATGATATTCAAAATATATAAAATGCATGAAAAATTAGAAGTCAACCTGCCAAGAAAGAAAAAAGAGAGATATAACTAATAATATAAATAGTACTTAGGGCCATACTGAAATTTGGAAGAGAGGTCCCCTAGTAGATGACTAACATAGGATCAAAGTATTCCTGTGTGTGTGTCTACATACCCTAAATAGTACTCAGAATTCCTCATCAATGTATTTACCTAAAATAGTAAGCCAGAGGACAAGACTAAATAAATGCAAAATAATTTCATGGAATAGAGTAGTAAGAAAAAAATATATTTCAGCACAAAAACTGGGGCACACTCTCTCACAAATTTACATAGCATCAGTAGGAAGAGTACAGCTTATACGTATGTATATGTGTGACATGAACATGTATAAATGTCCACATATTTAGGGGGCATGTAGGTGGCATATTGGAAAGAGTGCAAAAACTAGAGTTAGGGAGACTCAAATCCAGCCGCAGATGCTTAATAACTTTTTGACTCGTACAAGTCACTTAATCCTTTTTGCCTCAGTTTCCAGATCTATAAAATGAGTAAGAGAAGTATCTTTGCCAAGAGAACTTCCATGAAGAGTAGATGCAACTGAAACAACAAAAGAACAACACACATTTTCATATGTCTTCATGTGTATGCACACATACATGTGTTGGACAGCACAGATACAAGGGTCACAGTTTCTTTGACTACCTAAGACTACCTAAGGAGCGTACACATGCAGTGAACTATACACATAAGGCTCTAGTGTGATCAGGTCATGCACATGGTAGGACATACATAAAAGGAAAGAAAATATGTGTTGCTAGGATGCTTCCTTTGGGAATGAACATGATCAAGGAAGTTGAATGAATATGATCAACATTCAGGAAGAAACAACTCAGGTTTCTGAAGCTACAAAGCCACTGATGTCGTCTAATGATAGTAAGTGCTTTTCCCCATACTAGTTCCCCTAGGCTAGATCCCCGTTATAGTCTACTCTTCTCAAACCAGATAAGTAATCACTGCTTCATGTTGCTTTTGTGCATTCATGCTCTTCACTAAGGAAACTGGATTCACAGTCTCCTCTGAATCCTGCTAGGCTTTAGTCTATATCGGTCATTGCTTAACTATAGTCTCCAACGACTACAGCTTTCGTCTTAGCAGAAATACTTAGCAAACTCTTCCTCCAAGATGAGCAGGTAGTGCTATGTTGTCTCCAGCTCTTTTTATAATGGTAGAAAACCTTTGCCCTAAGAATTTCACTCATGGCCTTATATTTTCATTCTTGGCACAGAGACCTCTTTTCCCATGGGCAGGAGGTCCTTAATACAAGGTGACAAGCTTTTTTTTTATAACAAAGACTTTAGTCCTCCATAGTACATAATGACCTCAGTCTTCATCTTTCTTTGTCCTTTTTTCCTTAGTTTACAGTTTGAGAAGCCCTACTGCAAGAAACCTCACCCTCATTTAAGGTAGACATTTCATATGCATCCAAAAGTTCTAGAATATAGGATCCTATAGATTTTCAACACTAAGTGAAAGAGGGGATCCTATTTTGAAAACATAAATTATATTAGAAAAGCAATAGTTATCAAAGCCTATATCAGTTTTAATAAATAGAAATGTTTATTAGTGAAATAAATTAGATGAATAAAACAGAAGCAAAATAAGTAGTCTAATGCTTGATAATTCAAATAAAAGAATTTAAAATCTCCCTTCTTCACTGGAGCTTCTAGGGAAAAAAATGAACCTTTTTTTGGGATAGAAATTGGATTTAGATCTTAATATCCCATATACATCAAATAATCTCACAATAAATGTGTAGTCACACACACAAATTATAAGACATTAGTGGGAGGTGCATTTTACAACTATGGATAAAGGGAGAATTCTCCATCAAAAAAAGAAAAAGAATGAAGGAAGACAAATCATTTCAGTTGAATAAATTTTAAATTATTTTAATTAATAAAATTAATAAAAAATCATTTAATAAATTATTTTAATAGTAAAATTATCTAGAGATAGGAAAAAAAGATATTCAAGAAGGAAAACAGTGGCATCTAATATCACTGATAATTTCTGATTTCCAAGACAGTAAAAATTTAAAGTAAGAATGGCTCCTGGAGGCTGGGTAATCTAACTCTTCAATGTTTCCATCTCAGTTTCACAAATTAGCAAACTGAAGGACCAAGAAGTTAAGTGATATACCTAGGATTAGACAGCTAGTTCTGGAGTTGGATTTGAATCAAGTTTTTTGTGACTCCAAATGGAGTATTCTAACCATTACCTTATGGTGCTTTTCTTAAAAAAAAAAAAAAGTACTTTAATAGGTAGATGAATCTTGAATCCTCAGCTTATATATGTAAGTGAAATGTGTGTATGCACAAATATGTATACATATATACCTACAGACAAATACACATGTTTTATTTATATAAAATATGTTCATACGTGTATGTATAAAGTACAAATGTTGATAGTCTTCACATGATCCAAACAACTCATAGTAAGAGAAACACAAAATAACTCTGAGGATAACCTAGCAACTAACAGTTTCACCTCCATGGAACAGCAATGCAATAGGTACCTCCTTGTGCCTTCAGCTTTCAACTTACTTTAGAATATTGTCTTCCTCCATTAGATTGCAAGCTCTTTGGGGACAGAGATTATCATTCTTTTTCCTATTTGTGTTCCAGTGCTTAGAAAATAGTAGTTATTTAATATATTTTTTATATAATTAAATTGAAAGTAAACACATTAATATTTGGTAACTGATATATAAGGTAAGAGTGAGGAATTAAGGATGACACAAAGACTGCAAGTCTAAGTGCCTTAGAGGATGGTGGTAACCTCAATAGTAATTTGGCAATTCAGAACAGGAGTGGTTTTGGAGGAAAGTATAATGAGATTGTTCTTTAGCATGTTTTGTTTGAGATACTCACTGAATGACCAATGGCAATAAATAATAAGCAATTGGTAATGAGGGGCTAGAGATCAGGTAAGGTACTCTAGTTAAATATATATGTGTATGCATGTGTGTGTGTGTGTGTGTGTGTGTGTGTGTGTGTGTGGTTATCATCTTCATGAATATGTGGGCATTGATGAAATTACCAAGTAAATTAGTATATAGAGAAAAGAGAAGGCCCAAGACAAATCCTTGAATTATACCCTTCTGAGAAACATGTGAAAGTTTGTATGTACTGATGCTGAATAGGATGTAAACAAAAGAATAATATTCATAATTATAACAACTGCATAAATGAAGGTATTCCTAAAATAAACTCATACCCACAACTCTTGGAAAATCCTAGAGAATACATAATGAAACATAACTCCTCTTCACAACAGACAGACCAGGAATTACTATGGCAAAGTGTTATATACAGTGTAGACCAGAAGTTTGGTATCATAACATTCCTGGTTGTGGGAGGAACCACATGAAAATGTAATTGAGAAACAATATTTAAAAATCCAAAAGTATTATGACATAGGTAATTTATGATCACCAGCATGTTTATATTTAGATTTGATACCAATGGCATAAATACTCTCAGGTGTTTTTAACAGTGTTTTTTTTCTTGGTTATAAGGAATGGCTCATTCTAGAATAAGAGAGGTTTTTTTTTTGGTGGTTGTTATTTTTCCTCCACCAAGAGAGCAAATACATCAATACAATGGAGAGAGACATGGAAAGAGATAGAGACAAGTGAGGATGGGAGGAAAAGAGACAGAGAGAGACAAGAGAGAGAGAGATATGACACTTTAAGAAGAAAACTGCTCTTCAACTACTGTCTTTCTGAGTTGCCTGGGAGCACTGAGATTAAGAGACTTGTCCCAAGGTCACAAGAAAGGAGGGAGGAGAGAGGGGAAGAAGCACAAATGGAAGGAAATAAGAATGGAAGGAAAGGAGGGAAGAAGAGAGGGAAGGGGAAAACAACTCTCATATTATATAAGCATAACAAAACAAAAATCCCACATTGGCTATGGCCTAAAATATATTTTTCATTCCATGTATTAGTCAACATTTTCTCTGTCAGGAAATGAGTAGCTTTGCTGAGGTTGAGGGGTTCTCAGGACCTCATAATACCAAGAAGCTGGGTCCTGCCCAAATGAATTTTACTCAAGCCTTCTTTCAGCTAAAGAAAAAACATGTTTATGAAAGACTTGCCAAATTGGGTAGACTCTTAAGAAACCTCACCATTGGCTAGACTCTTGAGAAATCTGGTCACCTTCATGGGAAGGGATGGGTCTTATATACAGAAAGATCGTGGAAAGGATCTAGGGGTAGACTAGTAGTCTGAGAGGAGATGTCTAGAGAGGGTCTTAAGGAAGAATATAAGGAGGATCTTGATGGGACTGGGGTGACTAGAGGTCAGATTCCAGGAACCAAGAGAATGAGATTAAGGGTGGGAAGTAGCTGAAGGCTACCTGGAGATAACAGACTATGGAGGGCTAAGCTATGTTAAAGATAACAGATTTGGGCATGAAAAGCCAAATCAAGTGGGAAGATGAAAGGAGAGTTCAAGGGGGTTCCCAGAGTTCTCTAGAAAAATGGGATTCAAATTCTTTTGGGGTAAGGGGTGAAGTTCTTGGCTTGGGTCTGTACCCCACTAGCTTTCTTCTTTTCAGTGTTATGGAATCATGGTGGATTATTTAATTGATCAAGACTTTTAAGTATCTCAGAAGTATTCATTTTTGCTATATCATTTCTATAGTATAAATTATTTTTCTGTTTCATTTAGAAATTTAGAAAATTTCTCTTACTTTTTAAAAAAGGATCACTAAATTTTAAGTGGGTACCTCCTTTCATTAAACATTCTTAGTAGTCAGAATGTTTGGTTGTGAGACATTTAAGTGATCAATAAAAAAAAAAAACTTTCTCCCACTGACAGTTTGAGAAATAAATTTTAAAAATGATGTCTTACCTATACTTACATTAATAAAAAACAGTGAATTTCAATTGGTAAATCTTTCTCACAAATTTAAAATCTGTGAGAATAGAGAACTAAAAAATGGCCTCTTTCCTCCCCCCAAACATTTTCTACCTCTATTCAGTTCTTTAACTTTTCATAGGATTGAAAAGGAACAAGGGAAAAGGAACAAAGGTGAGATTATATAAGGAAAGAATGGTGGGAGGGGAAGGGGAGAAAAATACACTAAACTATTCCAAGCTATTTATTTTCACTCCACAGTGAGAGAGCAGAACAAAAGCCACTAAAGAAAACAGAACTTTAGTCTTAATTTCATGTACAACCCAACCTACTTTCACAGACCACCTCCTTAATTTTGGAAGCTGAAAATTCACTTTTGTAGGGAGCAAAACTTATTCAATGTTTGTTTTATTTACAAGAAAAAAAAATGGTTGGCCTGAGGTAGACCATATCCTTAAGGAGAACCCTGAATTAATGGATTTTATTGTGGTTTGGCACTGGGGCACTCAGGTCCTCTCCTTAGGACATTTTCTGAGCTCTAATTTGATAGGCAAAGGACTTGTTTTTCTTATTATTTTCTCTCCCATTTATCTGTCTCACAGAGTTTGTGTGAAAAATATATTTTTGCCTTTGGTGCCTTCAGATGTCTTACTGCATCTGGTTGCTGAGAAGACATGAGAGTATGTGCATAGCATGAGTACCCTTGTGTCCTCATATTGTTGCAATTCTGATTAGATTCATTTAAGTGAAATAATAGAATATGGGCTCAGAATTAATAAAACAATTTATACAGTATAGTACTTGGAAGAAATATCTTTCAGTTAAACTAGTCCATCTGTAACTGATATGTTAAGGAGTTTTACTACAACTTTCAATTATACTTTCTTGAAAGAGGAGAGAGTAAAGATAGAGGCTTTACAAAATAAACATATCACAGAGACGTAATCACTATGCACAAGTAAAATTTCTGTTCTGTTTAATTCTAAAAGAAACAGTAGCTTTGTAGCTAAACCATAAGTAGCTTTTGACTACACATCTCCTAATACTTTGATGGAATGACTGTTATTCAATCTTGTCAGCTGTGTCTGAATCTTAAAGACCACATTTGGGACTTTCTTGGCATAGATACTAGAGTGGTTTGTCATTTCCTTCTCCAGTTCATTTTACAGATAAGAAAACTGAGGAAAACAAGCTTAAGTAGCTTACACAGAGTCATACATCTAGTATGCCTTTGAAGGCAGATTTAAACTCATGAAGCCAATTTTTTTTTTAAAGCAATTAGGGTTAAGTAACTTGCTCAAGGTTACAAGGCCAGGTGTTTCTGGGTGGGTGCTAAGTGTCGGAGCCCAGATTCGATCCCCAGGTTATCCTGACACTGGAGCCGGTGTTCTTACTCGATGTGCTACCTGGCAGCCCCTATGAAGCCAATTCTTTATGAATTCTTCAGACCTGGCACTCATTGTACCATCTAGCTGCACCTAGCTGCTAGAAAGTACATACTTAATTAAGTTGATAGCCATTAAAGAGTAACTGAGTCTTGTTAAAGCACTTGATAGACCTCTTATATGGTAATCAGAAAAAAAATTCAGGGAAAATGCTGGAAGTCAATTAATCCATCAACAAATCTTTTAAAGTATATACTATGTGCTAGACACTGTACTTGGTAATGGGATTACAAAGAGAGAAATGAAATAATTCCTGCCCTCATAGAGCCTATATTCTATTAGAAGAGATAATAGTCAGATATGAGTTTATACAAATATAAGATTGGGGGGGGAGGGGTTATTAGTAGCTACAGAATAAGGGAAATAATTATGTAGAAGTTGACATTTGAGTTGAGTTTTGAAGAAACAATAATATTTTAATATCACTATTTTTGAAACAAAATATTTTTACCATCATGCAATGGATCTTAGATTACAAGCTAAAAGGTACCTTGAAGGCCCTCTGTCCAAATTGCTTATTTTATGGATGATGGAAGTGAGACCCAATGAAGTATAATGACTTCTCCAAGGTTACACAGGTAGCAAATAGCTGAGGTAGCATTTGAACTCAGTCTTCTTATGACACATTCATTTCTCTTTTTGTTGTACAATGACACTGAGTTCATATAATTGAAATGAGACACTTCCTTCCTGTACTAAGGCCTTTTGAGAACATTGTCCAGACCAAATGCAGTAAAAGTGTGTGGGATAAAAAAAAAACATTCAAAATTTAATAAAAAACTCATAGGTTTCTCAGGATTAAAACAGTACATTTTTATTCTCTTCCTGCTCAGGAAGAAGGCAGTCCTCTGCATGATGGATCAGTGAGAGGAGGCATGTTACAGAAGACAGAACAAAAATTTATAGCCTAATGTAATCAAGCCCCCTCTTCTTGCCCCCTTTCCCCCCACCCATGTCTTCTCCCATTGCTGGGAGGTGGGCTTACAATCTAGGTGAGAAATCTTTCCCAGTGGCAAATAACAAAGAAGCCCACCACTATCCCCGATTGCCTGGAAATAGGGAAACAGGGTAATGTTCATGTCCTTATTTGGAAAAAGCTAAAACTAGGGAGGGGAAAAGGTTGTAAGCAAGGGTGGAGGTCAAAAACCTCTAAAGGGCCTAAAGCTGATAAGGGTGTGGCAAACAAGGGTGGAGGTTAAAAGACTCCAGAAAGGGGACTTAATGGTGATGTGGCAGTAGCAAAGAAGGGGGAAGGGTGAAACTGAAACTCAAGCCTGCCACTAGATTCCAGGACACAGTCTGAGAAGTTTTTCACATCTTCCACTCAAAAAGAACAGTCCTGGGTCAAATCTCTATTCATTTCCTTGCTTTCTTCATCTTTGTAAATCAAGGGAAGTGACATAATTTTGGGAAGATAGTTGAATGAAAAGTTCCAGACCAACCTAACTTTTTCCATGCCTACCTCAAAAGTAGCAAGAAATGAGCAAAAGAAAAATTACCCATAAGAAATAAATTCTGAACTGGTAAAGACGGGAAATAGGCTCTGTGAACCCTCTTGAATCTTCCCACTTGATCTGGCATTAGCCTGAGGCCATAAACCTTCCATTTTCACTATTCCTAAATCTGTTACCCTTAAACTGGCCTAGCCATCCATTGTCTTTTATCTCCCGGGAGCTTTCAACTACTTCCCACCCTAAATCCTGTTCTCTGGGTTCCCGGAGTCTGACCTAAGTTCCATCAAGATCCTCCCTAGAGTCCTTCTTAAGAACCTCCCTGGACCCCTCCTCCCATCATCCCAGACAACAGACCACCCCTAGATCCCTCCCACAGTCTTTCTGCATGTAAGATCCATCTTACCTCCATGAAGGTGCTCACACTCAATCTAGCTTGTTACAAAGGCTCAAGGTTCAAAGGTCAATCTGGCCTGCTGGCATTAGCTATACATATTATTATATGCTTAAGGTGCTTAAGAGTCTACCCAGTAGAGTGAATCTTTAATAAACTTTGTTTTTCTTTGACTAAGAAAAGACTTGAGTCGAATTCATTTGGCAGGACCCAGCATGTATATGTTCTGGGGTCTCGAGCACCTCTAAACTTAAACCTAAATTAGTATTACAGAAGTTTTAAGAAAAATAGAGATTTTTCAAATTAAATTTTATGTTTATTTTTAGTTTACATCATTCATTTCCACAAGATTTTGAGTTACAAATTTTCTCCCCATCTCTTCCCCACCCACCACCCCAAAACAGTGATCCCACTGTATAACCCCTCCCCTAATCTGCTCTCTCCTATAACTTCCCCCATCCCCTCCCCCCGACTTTCTAGTAGGTCAAGATGGATCTCCATACTCCAGTGCCTGTATATCTTATTTCCCACTTGTATGTAAAAAAAAAAAATTATACTTATAATATATATACATATATTTTTAAACATTTGATTTAAAAACTTTAAATTCCATATTCTTTCCCTTCCTCCCTTCTCACCCTTACTGGGAAGTTAAGCAATTCAAAATAGGTTGTACATGTGTACCTATGCAAAACATTTCCATAGTGGATATATTGTAAAAGACTGACTTTTTCCCCCTCCATCCTATCCCAACCCCACTTGTTCTATTCTCTACTTTAACCCTGTCCCTTTTCGAAAGTATGTGCTTCTAACTAACCTCCCTCCGGACCCGCTGTCCCCTCCATCATACTCCCTCTCATCCCCTTCTCCCCTACTCTCCTGTAGGGTGAGATAACCTGTTCAGTGTGTATGTCTTTCCCTCCCTAAGCCAAATTCAGTTAGAGTAAGGTTGCCCATTCCTTTTTGCCTTCCTGTTCTTCCCCTCCACTGTAACAGTTTTCCCTGGCCTCTTCTATATGAGATAATTTGCCCCATTCTGTGTCTCTCCACCTCCTTTCTTTATATTCCTCTCTCACCTCTCAATTTCACCTTTAAAGTATCATCCCTTCCAATTGATCCTGTTCCCTCTGTCTATATATACCTGTACACATATATACACACACTCACATATGTACTCATGTGCCCATATACCCTCCTACATAGACATATATGTATGTGTACATACATATACATTTGTATTCCCTTCAACTATCCTTATACTGAGAAAAGTTTCATAAGTTACAATTACTGTTTTTCCATGTAAGAATGTAAATAAGTTAAGCTTTGATAAGCTTTTGATAGTATAATTTTTTTTTCCCTGTTTAACTTCTAATGCTTCTCTTCCTTCTTGTATCTGAAAGTCAAATTTTCTATTCAGGTCTGTTTTTTTTTTTTCATCAAGAATGCTTGAAATTCCTCTATTTTATTGAATGAACATATTTTCCCCTGAAACATGATACTCAGTTTTGCTGGGTAGGTGATTCTTGGTTTTAATTCCAGCTCCTTTGACCTCAGGAATATCACATTTTAAGCCCTTTGATCCCTCAGTGTAGAAGCTGCCAGATCCTGTATTATCCTGATTGTGTTTCCACAATATTCAAATTGTTTCTTCTTGGCTGCTTGTAATATTTTCTCCTTGAACTGGTGTAATGGGAATGTACATTTTAAAGATCTTCCCTGCCCCTAGGCTAAAGTACACCTGGAGCCTGGGGTGGGAGGCTTGTTTTTCAGTGGATACTTTTTGATTGGCCAATGGGTCCAAAAGGTTGTTACATTCTCTGAGCCAGGTGAAGGCTATATAAGCCCTGATGTGGGGCTTTGTTTTGGGGGCTCCCTTTGAGAAGTGTTCTGTGATTTGATCTGGATTCTGGGAAGCCGTTGTCCAGAGGGGGGCCCCCCCAGCTTTGAAAAACCCAGATGTTGATTTGGTATGGATGTAATGGTTGGACAGTTTGGAAAGCTGTCTACTTGATCTGTTTCTGTCTTGATAATTCTGTCTGTATACTTTGAAGTTCAGGGTGCTGACCTTTTTCCCCTGAACAAGGTAAACGATATATGTTTCACTGACTACCCATTTTGAGTTGCTTTCCTTTATCAAAGCAGATCCAAGAACCTATGTTGGCAGCAAACCCTGAGGACGCTTGGGGTGCTTGCTGCTACAACTGGGAATTCTAGAACCTGGCTATAATATTCTTCAGAGTTTTCTTTTTGGGATCTTTTTCAAGAGGTGATTGGTGGATTCCTTCAACCTCTATTTTGCCCTCTGGTTCTAAAACATCAGGGTAATTTTCCTTGGGAATGTTTTTTGTTCTATGAATTAAATTTTATGTTTATTTTTAGTTTACATCATTCATTTCCACAAGATTTTGAGTTGCAAATTTTCTCCCTATCTTTCCCCCACCCACCACCCCAAAACAGTGATCTCACTCTATACACCCTCCCCCAATATGCTCTCTCCTATATCCTCCCCCATTATCCCTCTAACTTTCCAGTAGGGCAAGATGGATCTCTATTCCCCAGTGCCTGTATATCTTATTTCCCAGTTGCAGGTAATAACAATAATACATATATGTAAATATTTGATTTTAAAACTTTGAATTCCGGATTCTTTCCCTTCCTCCCTCATCACCGACCCTTACTGGGAAGATAAACAATTCAATATAGGTTGTACATGTGTAGCTATGTAAAACATTTCCATAGTGAATATTTTGTGAAAGACTGACTATATTTCCCTCCATCCCATCCCACCCCCCACTTGTTTTATTCTCTACTTTGATCCTGTTCCTTTTCAAAAGTGTCTGCTTCCAAAATCCCTCCCTCCCAACCTGCCCTCACCTCTACCATTCCCCCTCTCATCCCCTTCCCCCTATTCTCCTGTAGGTGAGATACCCTATTTAGTGTGTATGTCATTCCCTCCCTAAGCCAAATTCAATGAGAGTAAGGTTGACTCATTCCCTTTTTACTTCCTGTTCTTCCCCTCCATTGTAACAGTTTTCCCTTGCCTCTTCTATATGAGATAATTTAGTCCATTCTGTCTCACCCCATCTCCTCTCATTATATTCCTCTCTCTCCTCTCAATTATACCTTTTAATTATCATCCCTTCCTATTCAATTGGTCCTGTGCCCTCTGTCTATGTATACCTGTACACATATATACACACACTCACATATGTATTCATACGCCCATATACCCTCCCATATGGACATACATGTATATATACACACACACTTATATTCCTTTCAACTATTCTCATACTGAGAAAAGTTTCATAAGTTACAATTATCATTTTTCCATGTGGGAATGTAAATAGTTCAATTTTGATAAGTTCCTCATGATTTCTTTTCCCTGTCTACCTTCTCATGCTTCTCTTCCTTCTTATATCTAAATGTCAAATTTTCTATTCAGCTCTGGTTTTTTCATCAAGAATGCTTGGAAGTCCTCTACTCCATTGAATAACCTTGAATTTTCCCCTGAAACATGATACTCAGTCTTGCTGGGTAGGTGATTCTTGGTTTTAATCCCAGATCCTTTGACCTCCAGAATATCATATTCTAAGCCCTTTCATCCCTCAGTGTAAAAGTTGCCAGATCCTGTGCTATCCTGATTGTATTTCCACAATATTCACATTGTTTCTTCCTGGCTGCTTGTAATATTTTATCCTTGATATGGAAACTCCACAACCTGGCTATAATATTTGTAGTTTTTTGGAGGGATCTTTTTCAAGAAGTGATTGGTGGATTCTTTCAACCTCTATTTTGCTCTCTGATTCTAAAACATTAGGGCATTTTTCCTTGAGAATTTCTTGAAGGATGTTTTCTAGGTTCTTGTTTTTATCTTGACTTTCAGGTAGTCCAATAATTTTTAAATTGTCTTTCCTGGATCTTTTTTCCAGGTCAGTGGTTTTTCCAAGGAGACATTTCACACTGCCTTCTATTTTTTCATTTGTTTGAATCTGTTTAATATTATCTTGATTTCTCATAAAGTCATTAGCTTCCATTTGCTCCAATCTAATTTTGAAGGAGTTATTCTCTTCAGTGAAATTTTGAGATTCTTTTCCATTTGGCAAATTTGTCTTTTTAAGGCATTCTTCTCCTCTTTGTCTTTTTGAGCCTTTTTTGCCCTTTGAGTTAGTCTATTTTTTAAGGTGTTATTTTCTTCAGTCAGGTTGTTGACTCTCTTTTCATGATTTTCTTGCATCATTCTCATTTCTCTTCCCAACTTCCCCTTCACTTCTCTTAATTGGTTTTCAAAATACTTCTTAAGCTCCTCTATGGCCTGTAATCAGTTCTTTTTTTTCTTTTGAAGCTTTTGGTGCTGGAGTTCTGACTTCATTGTCTTCTTCCCATTCCATGCTTTGGTCCTTTTTGTCCCCAAAAAAGGAATCTAAGGTTTGCCTGCTGTGCTTGCTTTGCTTCCTTTGTTTGCTCATGTTGCCACTCAATTACTTGACTTTTGAGCTTTTTTCCACAGTAGAACTCTGATTCCAGAGAGGAGAGCTTTGTCCCAAATTGCTGGGGTTTTCACAGCTGCTGGAGCTATTAGTTGGATGCCCTCTCTGAAGCCTTCACTGGCTCTGGCACCTGGTCACACACCCCAGGACCTCTACCCAAGACAGGGCTTCAGATCCAAGGAGGTTAATCCAAGAGCAATTACCCCTCAGACTTGTATCTTGGTCCCCCTAAAATCTGCAGGCCAGGAGCTCTGAAGCAGCCATGTGGCAGCTGCTACATGGTCACCGTGCCTCCTCTGCTTCTCCCTCCAGGGGGCAGAGGCCAGACCACACTCTCAAACCCCCTGTTCCCAAAGTCCACACTGACCTTTTACTTAGCCTTTGACATTTACAGGTTGTTAATTCTGGAAACCACCACAGCTGCTGGTGATCCACTCTCCTGAAATCCCTCCATCCAGGGTTGGTCAGGGTGCCCATGCCCTGTGGCTAAAACCGATAGCTCAAGAGGTGCTGAGTTCTGCTCCCAGTGTGCTGTGATGGAGCCTTCCTGCCAGCATGCCCGGCTGCCTTCAGGGGGAGATTTTTTTCTCTCTGTCGCTTTGTGGGTTCTGTAACTCTACAGTTTGTTTAGAATCATGTTTTATAGGTATTTGAAGTGGTTATGGGTAGAGCTCATGGAGTTCTCCTGCTTCTATGCCACTAACTTGGCTCCCCCCAAAAATAGAGATTTTAAGATCAACCTAGTCTTATCCCTACGTCAGAGTTTATACTAGTTCTTTATCATAATTTCTTCACCTCCCTTCCTTCCATGCCTAACTCTCTCTCTCGCATAGTGGGGTTTGTGTGTCACCAATAACAGCAGTTGCTAAGCCAAAGAAAATATCATTCTAATTACAGGTGAGAAAATTTTTAGCAAGCCCACCCTCCTTTTCAGATTATATCACAGGATACAAGTTCCATATTCTACATGCTCTCCACCCAAACCCAATGTAGTTAAGGGACTTGTCAAAGAGGGCCCTGCCTGGTACCTTGTGCACTAGGTCCAGCCTGCTGCCAATCTCTGTGGATGAGTGTGTTGGGCTTACTTTTGGACATTTCTGATGAAAATGCCCATTTGGTTGGTTCAGAGCATGCAAAGATATTCTGTAACTATTTCCTGTCTTCTTACTGAGAGGTAAATGATAGTCTTTGATGAGCTGCAGAGCCAGAATTCAATGTGCACACAAAAGGCACTAAATGGGAAAACAATTACCTTGCAGTGATCAAAGGCATACACATTAAGAGCCTACTTATTTCATCTTGAACTCTTATCTCACTAGAGAGCTATTATTGAGCAACTAGGTAGCTCAGTAGATAGAGTTTGGGCCTGGAATCAGGAAGATGTGAGTTCAAATTAGGCCTCCCTTGGTTACCCTCAACTGATTCTGGTCAATTCACTAAACATTTGTTTGCCTCAGTTTTCTTATTTGTAAAATTGGTATCATAATACTTTCTACCTACCCCACAGGGTTGTTGAAAGGATTAAATGAGATAACATTTGTAAAGCTTTTAGCACTGTATTTGGCACACAATAGATACTTAATAATTGCTTGTACTCCTCCCTTCCTATTCCTGCTTATGTGACCTGTGAAGCATGCTAACTCTCTTTCTTGCCTTCTTGTGTTTGCTCTTTCGGCCTTCAAGAAAATGAGTATTAGAAATGGAACATACTAGGCTAAAATCTTGTGAAATTTGAAAGAACAGAAGAACCACCAGAAATCTATATCACAGTTTACCAGTAGCCAAATATTAATTAGCATAGTCTTAAAGAGGTACCTATAGGAGCCAGTTTACCTATAAATTAACCCAACACCTGAGATGATATGTCCTTCAAGTGAAAGAGGAAACTTGTATATATGTATGTGTATAACTAGGTTATACTGTACCTTTAAGTGATCTCAGTGAGGCAAACAAATCTTTATCTATTGATATAAGCTTGAGCCCACTCTTCCCAGGAACTAATCTATAGAGGGAAGAATATGACTCAGTTTGAGAGGTGAGGTATTTTATGCTTTGGTTTTCACGATTTAATTTCGACAAGTACCCTTTTATAAAAACTATTTGATGAAAAACTAATGATATTTCAAGCTATTTTATGTTAATTAATTATGTGATATCAAAGAGATATCAATGGGTTAAATGAGACTGGGGTACTAATGGCATTGAGGACTGAAAATACTAGAATTTTCAGTGGGAAGAATCCCACTGGATTTAAAGAGATAACTCTAGAAGTCTGAGAGAACTGATATAGCCAGATGAGCTCTGGGGATCTTCCTTGCTAATTTGTTTATACATTTGGAGATTAAGTCCAAAGTCTCATTGCACTATTAGTGCACTGCCATAGGCTTTGTAGATTATATACTGGCTTCTGAGGCAGTTTTAAGACAGCTAAAATTAAGACAGGAAACAAATCCTAAACACCTTCACCCTAACATTAAAGTCTGGCAGGTATCAGGTCAGCACTGTCACTTTTCCTCAGAGTCTGTCTCATCTATAATCATTATGTTCTGCTTACTTTTCCTCACAATTCTACACTACATGCTGCAGACTCTGATGGCATTGTGGCTATAGGAGTTTCTGAGACAAGGGATATTTGAAACTGACTGAATAGAAGATCATCAAGAACCTTCACAAGAATGGCCAAGGGAAAGATTAAATATTGGAAGAATGATCTGGTCTCTCTTTCCCATGCTATATAATTTTTTAAAATACACTTCTTTTAATTTTCTCTAGCTGAGTTTCTTTCATTATTGAGGGCAAATGTCCAAACAAAGATTTTCTTTGAACGGGCCTGTAAAGGTTATGGGATTTAAAGATCTTCCATGCCCCATTGGACTTGCTGACATAGCAGGAAGGGGTGGAGCAAGAGGAAGCAGAAGCCAAGCTAGAGTTCCTGCAGTGACTGGTGGCTGCAGCAGCAGCAGCAGTAGCAGCCAAGGTGGAGGCGGAGGCTCGAACTTCTTTTTTTTGAGCCAGACAGAATTTCTGCTAAGGAATCCTGCTGAATATTGCCAGGGACCGTAACTGCAAGGGGGGGGGGGGGAGGAGACTGCTGTGAGCATGCTTCCTGGGTGCTGAGCAGTTGCTGTGAGTAGGGAGAGGAGGACCTTTGCTTGAGGTAGCCTGTTCTGTTTTAAAGGCTTAAGAATGTGGGTGTTTACTACATTAACCATGTGTGCCAACTTCATAACTATTATGATGGCTTTGACTTTCTGGTTTTGGGACTCAGTTATTTGGTATTTTAATAAATGTTCTAGCTTTATCCCCCATATAGAGAACCTGTATATTATGTGATTAATAACCACATCAGCATATTTATAATTGCCATAGGCATTGTGAATATTGCATTGTTGATACAAGGCCTCTAATAAAGGGTAAAACAGTAAAATATAGTTATTGTGAAATTTTTCCCATCAGCTTCTAGAATAACTATCTATATCTTGTAACACAAGCACCCTCAAATCAGCTGATGAAGTATAGCAGCAAAAGAAGACCAAAATCTTTTGTGTATAGGAAGCAACAATTTCATGAGTTTTCCTCAACCTTCTAAGAGCTCTAAGAGAGAGAAGGAAGACAAGAAGTTATCTGTCTCATCAATTTACAACTTAATTCTCTTGGTATCTTTGGGAATTACAGTTGGTTGAGATAAAAAAAAAAGAAACAAAAGAGGGATTCTTTTCTAGTTCATGTCATACTTAACTTTGCAAAATCGTTTTTCTTTGCATCAAGACGTAGGGCCTTATGAGGCCTCTAGGTGGTGCAGTGAATAGAGCACTGGCCCTGGAGTCAGGACAATCTGAGTTCAAATCTGGCCTCAGACACTTAACAGAAAAACTAGCTGTGTGACCTTGGGCAAGTCACTTATCCCCAATTGCTCTCCAAAAAGAAAAAAAAAAGGATCTAGGGCCTTAGGGGCAGGTAGTTGGCACAGTGAATATGAGCACTGGCTCTGGAGTCAGGAGGACCTCAGTTCAAATCTGTCCTCAGACACTTAACACTTACTGTCTGTCTGACCTTGGACAAGTCACTTAACCCCAATTGCCCTGCTTTCCCCCCTCCAAAAAGCCAAAAGCAAAAAAAAAGAAAAAAAAGAAAGAAAAAGGATTAGGGCTTTAGCTAGGGTCCATAAAACTGTTTTTTTTAATGTAATGTCCCTAAACTCTAGTAGGTCACTCACTGCAAGGTGGTCATTATATAGCAGTGACTTCCTGGGAGTTTGGGTTAGATGCCTTATGATTCAGAGAATATAAGATGAGTAAATCCCATGTTCCCCATATAAATACTAGACAAAAAAATTACCATCTATTAAATTTGTTTAGGACCCGAATTTCTTATTTCATTTAACTCTATGCCTTCTTCCAAACTCTAAAGTATGAGTATTGGGTACCATGAGTCTTTCAGGGTATTTGTTTAGTATGTTTAAATATTAGAATGCCTTCCAACTATAAGATAGGTCAGCTGGCAACTACAGGACTCTGTCAAATTCTACTCCTTGCCTCATGGTGATCTACGTAGCAGTAGCAGGGGGAGAGTGCAAAGAGTGAAGAATCAAATTATTGGAACATGGAAATGATGAGGTACAGGCTCTGGGAATCCCCTTGGACTCTGATTGAATATTCCCATTTGCTGAGACATATGCCTCAGGCCATAAGCCTTTCATTACAGCCCATCCCAAACCTCTGTTATTAGTCGAGCCCTCCATTACCCAGCTAGCCCCCACCCTTGATCCTCCCAAAATATCTATATCCAAATCTGTTACACCTTTGAACTGGCCTAGCCCACCAGCAACTTCACTCATTTACTGGAGTCTGACATCATTAACACCTCCTGAAGATCCTCCCCAAACTGCTCCTGTAGACCACCCCTAGATTCCTCCCATAGCCTTTCTGTAGAAGACCCCATCTTGCCTCCAGGCGGTGTGAGAGCGCCATAGAATTTTCTAGTGAAAATTTGCTGTGTCCAATACAAGCCTGATAGATACTGAGGCTCTTTAAGAGTCTACCCAATTTGGTGAACTTTTGGGAACTACAGGCATAGGGCCTGGAAGTCCCTTCCTCCATAAAGGAAGATTTGGGAATAAGCTTCAAAAAACAAACAAAACAAAACAAGACAAAAATCCCACAAAAAAGTATCTTAAGTTTTCCCAGTTCTCTAGCACCAAGAGAACTGAAAGAATCTGGCTTACATTTCCAGTTGGGGTATCTGTTCTTGTCCTCTATTCTTCAGAAGCTGTGTCCAGGTCCATGTTGTCCAACATAACCAAACAGCCTCCTAACTGTCTGATCTAATGGGACCTGAGAGGTCAGGCCCCAAAACACACACACACACACACACACACACACACACACACATTCCTCCAAGGTATTTGGAGAGCAAGAAGAGAACAGGTAGAGAGCGATTTATGTACCTTCCAGTCTCGGCTGGAGAAGAGCTTGAGATTAGCAGTGTTTTCCAGTATCAGGGAACCATAAAAATGATGAGGGTCATCATAAAATGATGAGGTTTAGGCTAGGGGTGCTTGAGATCCCAAAATACCAACATGCCATGTCCTGCCAAATGAATTCAACTCAAGTCTTCTCTCAGCCAAAGAAAAGTAAAGTTTATTAAAAGATCGTCATATTGGGTAGACTCCTAAGGAGCCTCAGTATCTGTAAGGCTCATATTGGACAAGTGGGCTTGTATTGGACACAGAGCAAGTCTGTGCTAGAAAATTCTATAGCACTCTCACACCACATGGAGGCAAGATGGGGTCTTATATACAGAAAGGTTGTGGGAGGAATCTAGGGGTGGTCTAGAGGAGGAGTTTGGGGAGGGTCTTGAAGAGGAGTTAATGAGGTAAGACCCAAGTAAATGAGTGAAGTTTCTGGAGGCTACCTGGAGACAACAGACAATGGTGGGCTAGGCCAGTTCAAGGGTGTAACAGATTTGGATATAGATATTTTGGGAGGATCAAGGGTGGGAGCTAGATGAATAATGGAGGGCTAGGCTAGTAACAGAGTTTTGGGACAAACTATAATGAAAGGCTTATGGCCTCAGACAAATGCCTCAGCAAATGGGAAGATTACATCAGCATTCAAGAAGGTTCCCAGAGCCAGTACCTCATCCGAAATACATGAAAAACACAGAAAGACAAAACTCCTATTGACACTTCTATAAACATTAACCATGTTTCGGGGCATAATATCTCTATAAACAAATGCAAATTAGTAATTACAATGTGATATAATTATGTATAATAAATGGAGGTGAAAGAACTACAATTAATTGTTGACTAAGTAAATTAATTCTAAAGAATTGATGTGCTTCTGTGGGGCCTGAGCTCAGGCCCTAGCCCAGGCCTGCGGCAGACAGCTAGAGCAGACTTGGGACATCTGTGCGCCCTGTGACCTCCTGGAAATGGCCTCCTCCTCCAGACAGCCCGAGCCTATGCAGTTAAGAAGCCAGTTTTAGTAACCCAGTCCAGCCAGATGGATGACCTGCCTTCTTCCATGCTGCTGAAAGATTATCAGAATGTCCCAGGAATTGACAGGGTCGATGATGTTGTGAAAAGACTCCTGTCTCTGGAAATGGCCAGCCAGAAGGAGAAAATGAAGATAAAGACAGCAGTTTCTAAACCAGATTTTTGTAAACCCAGAAGACACCATATCCCCGGAAGCTCAAGTTATAAAATTGATAGTCAAGATCTGAAACTATGAAGAACACATGCAGAAGCATCAAAAGGCAAGGCTCACAAGTGATTCCTGCTAATGTCCATCAACCAGCCAAAGAAGGAACTCAAAAAACTTCAGCAGACCAACTTTGAGGAGTTTGAGAAGAAATGTAAAGAGCTGGGTATCGTATACACATTTCCTTCTCTGTATTACCGACCTGCACACTGACAATGGGTGACTCAGAAGACTTTTTGTATTAAGGTTTTCCAGGAGGCACAGAAGCTGAAGAAGCTAGAGAAGCAAGAAGAAGCACTGAAACGTGAAGGAACAAAAAGGTCAGAGACTCAGGACACTTGGATCTCATAGCCCAGGCTCAGTCAATCCTTTGGAACTTTATCTAATACAAAAAAATAAATTAAGTTAAAGCCACCCCCCCCCCCAAGCTGATGAAACAAAAATAAATCACTGAAACAGAAACTTCCAAAAAGAAAATGACAAAAAAAGAGACAACATTGCAAACTCTTTTGGGCAACATCTAAAGCAGTCCTTAGTGGAAAAAAAAGTATATTTTTAAACAAATTCATTAATAAAAGAGAGAAAGAATGGATTAAGGATTTAATAATGGAACTTTAAGAAAAACAATTAGAGGAACATCAAAAATCCGCCCTCCCCAAAACTGCAGTAGAACTGATGTGGTTAGGGGTGCTCAAGACCCCAAAATACCAACGCGCCAGATCCTGCTGAATGAATTCGACTCAAGTCTTCTCTCAGCTAAAGCAAAGCAAAGTTTGTTAAAAGTTTGCTTGTACTGGACACAGAGTAAGTCTGTGCTAGAAAATTCTGTGGCACTCTCATACCACATGGTGTAAGATGGGTTGTGGGAGGAATCTAGGGGTGGTCTAGAGGAGGAGTTTGGGGAGGGTCTTCAGAAGGGGTCAGATAAGGTAAATGAGTGATTAAGGGTGGGAAGTTATTGGAAACTACAGACAATGGTGGGCTAGGCCAGTTCAAGGTTGGATTGATGTTTTGCTAGGCTCAAGGGTGGGAAGTAGATGGACAATGGAGGGCTAGGCTAATAACAGAGGTCTGGGCCCAGCCACAATGAAAAGTTCATGGCTTCATGCAAATGCCTCATCAAATGGGATGATTTAATCAGAGTTCAAGGGGGTTCCCAGAGTCTACCTCAAGGACTCAAGGAGAGCTCAAGGGGGTTCCCAGAGCCTGCAACTCATCAGAACTACTGAAACATCAAAGAAGTGGAAGAAACATCAACAAAGTAGAAAGAAAAATTTCATGTAATTGGTAAATATGTTTAAAATAAGTTAAACATAATAAATTTGATCAACTTTTAAAAAGAGAAGAAAATCTGTTTTCATTTTAATATATAAAAAGAAATGTGTGAATAAATAACACATTTTTCTTAATTAGACTTTAGAAATCTAATAACTTTGATGAAATGGACAAATATATACAAAATATTAAAAAATACAAATTAACAAAATTATAAATAAATAATTTAATTTAGCCAATGGACTGCCAAAGGGAAAAAAAAAGAAAAAGAAAGCCAGGACTAAATAGATCTATAATTGAATTTTACCAAACACTTGAAGAAAAATTAATTTCAATATTATGTAAAGCATTTGCTAATATAGAAAAAGAAAACATTTTTCCAGACTTTATGATACAAATAGAGTTCTTGAGAGTTGCTGTGCAATAAGAGAGGGAGCTGTTCCCAGAAAGGCACTGTCACTCAAGAATGATAGTGATAGAAGGACAATAGATACCAATGGGGAACATAAAAGGTATGTGGGCTCCACTGGTAGCATAAATTTGATGATTCTCATGCCCAGTGAAAAGTACACTTCTTAAAGCCACATAAAGTTCAAATTTCTATAAAGTTTGTGGATTAATAACTGACATGATTGTATTAGGAGACTACCCTGTCACTAATAAAGAAAGACAGTGGGGGTAGTCTAGACAACTGAAACTTAGAGAAATGATTGTTAAAGACAAATGATTGGGAGAGCCAGAGGACCCCTTCCCTTATTTTCCCCCTAAAGTACTGATTTTAGAAGTTCATTCTCTTGAAAGACATTACTGATAATGAGATTGGATCAACTTTCTTTTTCAAATAACATCTAGGTGGGGAAGCCACTGTGCTCTGCTCAGGCTTGGGTGGGGGATAAATTATTGGAATAAATTGCCCAAGGCTGGGGGTAACTTAAAAATGAATTATATAATTAAATTTCAGATCCAGTCCCTCACTGTAATATTAATTCTCTCATTAATTGTTAGCCAATCAGAGTTGATTGCCATCCTCAGGAGCACCCCTTTTCCAATGAGCATATAAGCTATGAGCCCACTGCCATGATTGTCTTTGGTCTAAGACAGAGATGGCCAAATGACCATGCTTTTATTAATAAACATGATTATATTATTAATAAAATGGTTAAATTCCCCATAAATTATGTCTCAAATCCCTTTAAATGTCACAAAATAATGGTATTATCTGAATTATTATCATAGCATAAAAGTGACTGGAATGGAGATGTGGGGTGTGGAGAGCCAGGTACCCAATTTAGTTAGACTTTAGCAAAAATGCAACTGGGCTGTGGTTGAAATAGAAAAACTGTTTTTCATTAGTTCTCAATTTCTAAATGTAGAAATGTCATATACACAATATTTCTTTTTGAACATTTATGCAAAAACATTAAATAAACTATTACAAAGAGGTTATAATCAGATATTTAAAAGATTATACATTATGGCAAAGTTGGATTTATGAAAAAGTCAGGGTTGGTTGAATATAAAAAACATTACAAACAAGAGACCATATTAATATCAAAATTATAAAAATTGCATGATTTTATTAATAGATGCTGAGAAAACTCCAACATCTGTTTGTAATTTTTAAAAATCTAGTAACATTAGGAAGAAACATACCTTTACTTAATATGGTAAATAGTATCTACTTAAAACCAAAAGTAAACTGTATATGTAATGGAAAAAAGACTGGAGGCATTTCCAGTAAGATCAGGGGTAAAGTAAGAACTTCTATTTTCAAAAATATTTCTTTTTAATATTCATGAATATTCTAAAGCCATTTCAAATTGATGAGATCAGATTATTAATTTTCAGTGTAAGGTTTTAAATGTTGGAAATTGAGAAACAGTAAAAATCAGGGCCTGATTTAGCTTTTTCTTGATTGCCTACTCTTTTAGAAATGATAGATAATATGTTAATAATGCAGATTTTTCTTAAAAGATTATTCTTAAATGCATTCATGCATACATTTTTCCAAAATGCCAGTTTATTCAACATTTACCTGTACATTGTTTTATTTAGTTCTAGAAATACTAGCTATAGCAGTATGAAGGGGAAAATAAAGAAATCAAAGGAATAAACATAGGAAAAGGGGAAATAAAAATATTATCTTTTACAGATGACTTGATAGTCTACCTAAATAACTCCCAACAGTCAACTAAAAGTTACTTAAAACAATTTATTCAAACTTGAGTGATATAAAATGAATCCTTATAGATATTGCATACTTTTGCATGTTATCAATGCTGCAGGGAAAGATAGAAAGAGAAAATTAATTCACAATAACTATAGACTCTAAAAAAATATTTGGAATTGTGAAGGAATGCATAGAAACTATATAAACAGAACTACAAAATATTCTTTATGGAAATAAAGACAGATCAAATAATTGAGGAAATATTAATTGCTCAGAGTTCAGCTATGCCAATATAGTAAATATTAAAAAAAAAATACATTGCCTAAATTACTTCACTAATTCAGTATTGTACCAGTCAACCAATCAAAATACTAATTGATAACCATATGCAGATAAGGTGAAAAGTACAATAAAATTCACCTGGAAAAGCAACAGATCAAATATCTTAGGAGAAATTGTAATTTTTCAAAAAGGGAGAAGAAATGGACCAGGGTCTAGCACTAACAAATATCAAATGATATACAAAGCCATGAGGGTGAAAATCACATGATGGTGCTAATACTGGGCTGTAAATCTGACCAATCACTCTGGACATCTAAATTGCTTTAGAATTATTTATTCAGTAACAAACTAAGACAAAACATTCACAGAAATCAAAGTACAGCATTCACAATGCTATGGCATAATAACATCACTAAAATGGCCACATAGCTTTCACCAAAGTGGTCACATAGTTTTAAACAAAGGACATTCATTTAGTAACTCAAGAATACTAAGTTCTTAATTCAAATATCCTTAAGGAGGCAAGCCTCCTTAATAGACACAAAGTACAAAGGTAAAAGTTCTCCACCCCTAGGTCACAGTATCACAATCTTCTTAGTCAGCCTCAGGTACTCCTGCCTGAATCTGCCCAACTGCCACTTGGATTCAAGGGCAGACAGCTCTCAGTTCCTTGTTCATCTCCTTGTCCAGTTCTTTGTCTAGTTCCTTGTCCAGTTCCCCTTCTATATTGAAGCTCACAGTGTCCAGTCCACCTCAAGTCCTTCACAGTTCCTGTTTCTGGAAAGACAAAGCTTAACAGAGCCACAATAATATTCATAAACATTGCCGGCACCATCATCAAATCACTACCTGCCTGTGAAATCAACTCAGACCTACCAACGAAGTCTGAAAACTCAACACAAATCATCAGTATAGAAATCAACACAGAGCCACAGACAAGGTCCAAGAGGTCCATAAAAATCATCGGTAGCGTCTCAGGACCTCCAAAACACTCCTTCAGGATTTCTGTAAGCAGAAAACCAGAAAATCCTCTTTTAGGGATTCCAGTAAGGTTCCAGGACCTCTGTACAAAGTATCACAAACAAACATCAACACAGATAGAACAGACAAATACAGAGTGCTAGGATACCACACGTTTTCTCCTTTTCCACCACAAGAGCTCTCTTCTCAGTTCTGCTCTCTCCAGCCTGGGCCTCTCCTTATAAAATGTCATTAGCTCCTCCCCTTCCTGTTGCAGGAGTTCACAAGTTCTGGGGTTCCTAAATTGTGGGATTCACAAGTTCTGGATCTGAAAACTTGATACAATCATGAACTGAAACAAGGTTTTAACTACTTCTGTGCTAATTAAATAGCTGAAACAAGGTGTTAATTCAATAGTTGAAGTAAAGTGTTTACTTCATTGTTTGCCATTACACTCTCTTAGGCTTAACCCAAAACAGATTAAAAAGAAGAGAAATGACTAATATTTTCATCTCTCTCTCTCTCTCCCTCTCTCTCTCTCTCTCTCTCTCTCTCTCTCTCTCTCTCTCTCTCTC
>NW_027187391.1:63493766-63496591 GCF_028583685.1 Petaurus breviceps papuanus
CTCTCTCTCTCTCTCTCTCTCTCTCTCTCTCTCTCTCTCTCTCTCTCTCTCTCTCTCTCTCTCTCTTTCCTATTAAAGAGCTAGAATATAAATGGGGGTCATCAGTTAAATAGATAAACACATGGAATGCAATGAAATATTATTGTACAATAAGAAATTACTGAAAGTATGATTTAAAACAAACTTGATTAATCCTGAATGAACAGATGTGCCCAAAAGCAGGAGAAAACTTTATGCAATAAAAACATTGCTATAACAATTTTAAAAGATTTAAGAACTCAGGCCGTTTTTAATAAACAACCATGATGATTCTAGAGGACAAATAATGAAACATTCTTTCCATATCCTGATAAAGAAGTGATGGAAAAATATTACAGAATGAGTTATAAAGGTTATGGGTTCATGTTGAACTAAAAAAAAAGTAGAAGAAAAGTAGAAAGAGATGAATAAATGTGTAATGTGTTAAATAATCTTTTATCTTAAAGTGAATTATTTTATTTTGTTGGGGAGATAAAATCATTGAACATTATGCTTACGGATTGTGGGCATGTAAGAAAGAGAGGTGCTGGACATGTTCATCCATCAAGTCCAGAGATGAATATAAAATGACATTAGTTTGTTTAGTTTCTTCAGAGGAGTTGGGGCTGTCAGGTAAAGAGGAACAAATGGGACAACGAAGTAGAAGGAAATTAGTTACCTCAGAAGAAAAAGGGTGATACTAAAAAGCATTTCCATGGCATTGTCGGGGGTAGCAGTTTGGTGGAAGCATAAGCGTCTTTAAGAAAGGTTGTTCCTGGGGAAATGTGTATATTAGGAGAATACTTTTTCCATTAAAAGTTGTTTTTTTTTTTTAAACCTTTCAGCAAGAAATCTCCCCTTAGAAGTGAATATGTTCAAGCAACTAGGTGGTGTGAATAGAGCACCAGTCCTGGAGTCAGGAGGATCTGAGTTCAAATCCAACCTCAGACACTTAACATGAACTAGACGTGTGACCTTGGGCAAGTCACTTAACCCCAATTGTCCTGCCTTTTCCCCTCCAAAAAGCCAAAAAAAAAAAAAAGAAGTGAATGTGTATAAGTCCTTAAGGGGAGGAGGAGCAGGGGCTCTTTCTGGCATTAGCCCAAGACTAACCTGACCTAAGAAGAGGTAAGCAGATCAAGGTGAAGCAGCTAGGTAGGACGAGGAATTGTGAGCAGTTAAAGAGAATCTCCCATCACAAGATAGTGTTTTCTTTTGCCACGGATTCTTTAATGAAATTATATTTCTAAGCATAAGGCTTAGCTGAAAATTGGAAATGTAGGGTTGAGAGTTACAACTACAAGAAGAGTTAAATGGGATAGTTGAGGGAGTTTAAATTTTTAGCGTTAAAGTTCTCACATCACAGGGAATATAGAACGGATTTAGATGGAATCAACGATAGTAGCCATCTTCATAATGGAGAATAGACTACATAAGGCTAGTTAGAGCTCTGGAGAAGAGAGATTTTCAACTTCTGGCTAAGTGGGAGAGAAAATACTGTTCTAGATTTTCTTCAAAAAAACAGCTATGAAGGAAAAGACAGATTTGGGAAAGAAGTGAACATGATCCAGGTACATTAAGTAATCATTCTCCACCATTAGGAGTTTCTTATAAAAATGAATTTTGATCCATGGGTAACACAAAAATATTCAAAGCAGAACTTCAATTTTTTTTGTAATCGCAAAAATATGAAAACAAAGTATTTACTCTATCATTTTGAAAATAGCTGAGTAAATATTCATGCATGAATATTTACAATGTGAAAACCATAAACATGAGGTTTTTTAGGGGGAAATGGGAAGATATATTTGAACTGATGTAGAGTAAGATAAAGACAAAGAAAATTATATAATACAAAAGAGATAAGCACTATAAAACTTTAGAATTCATACCAATGCAATGGCCAATTTTGATTTATAGGAAGGATGGATAGACGTTATTGAAGGCAATGAAAATAGTAAATAAAGCATTGTATGATTAATAGAATCTGTGAGATTTCCTTTACTTACTTAATCAGCAAAGCATCAAAATCATATTATTGTAGTGTTCAGTTTTCTATATAGCATCTTTCCGGAAAATCTGGCAGAATATATTCTTCAGATACACTGAGACTATCAGAGAAGATGAATACCTAATCCAATACCTAGAACATTTCTGCCAATGAAATTACTAGCTTTCCTTTATCTTGTTCTGTTTTTCCATGCAAAATTATATTCATTTCAGAAGATCTAATGTACTGCAGCTCATCAGAGATTAAAAAAAAAAAAAGACATTCTTCACCATTTCAAAACCCAATTTCAAAAGCACAGTTTGGGGCATTGGTAAGGAGATAGTCCCAATATTAAAATTTGCCATGAATTACTCTTTATAAGCACAGAATTAGAAACAAAAAAAATCTTCCTTTGGGGCAGCTAGGTGGCACAGTGAATAGAGCACTGGCTCTGGAGTCAGGGGGACCTGAGTTCAAATTCGGCCTCAGACACTTAACACTTAGTGTCTGTGTGACCTTGGGCAAGTCACTTAACCCCAATTGCCCTACTTTCCCCCCTCCAAAAATTTTTTTCTGATTCAACTAATGAGACAAAAATGTACAGTTTGAAATAGGATAAAAAAAGGAAATGAACATTAACTACAGATGCCAACAGAGTATGGAGCCAGATGCTTTAACTTGGTGAATCTGACAGCCATAACTTTGTAGAACTACTATATTAAAGAAGTGATAATAATTTAGGCATATAAGGGTGTTAAAAAAGATGAAGTAAAAAATTCTTTCTTTCTTTCTTTCTTTCTTTCTTTCTTTCTTTCTT
>NW_027187391.1:63496601-63528512 GCF_028583685.1 Petaurus breviceps papuanus
TTCTTTCTTTCTTTCTTTCTTTCTTTCTTTCTTTCTTTCTTTCTTTCCCCCTCTCTCTCTTTCTTTCTTTCTTCCTTCCTTCCTTCCTTTTACATTTAAATGGTTTATTTAATTAAACACCTAGCCAGACTTTATTTAGGTTGAAATTTTTATTTTACTTCAATATAACATTTTCTACTCAAAGTCTTTCTTTTTAAGGAAGGATGACCTGTTGTAAATATCATTTTCATAATGTAAAAAATACTATTTCCAATCTTAGATTATTTGCTTCAACAAATAAATGGGGTTATGGAGATTTTTTTGTTCAATTTGGTCATTATTGATCTAGACTATGCACTATTAATGCCAACAAACATCACATCTATCAAATTTAAATTTGTTTGAATGATCGGGTTTCCACTTCTTTAAGAAATATTTATTACAACATAGAAAGTTTGTCCTATTTCATCGTCCATTTCTCAAGTTGCTCAATCCTCTAATAATCTAAAGGAAGTTCACTAAGTTTGAAAAGTCCTGCAATAGATAATCACTCCAGTGATAGCTCCATGATTGATGGACAGGCTCTATTCTTTCCTTCTGTTTATCTTTCAATGAAAGGCCTCCTCAGTAAGCTGTCAAATGCCTTCCCTGGGAGTGTTGATGTTCTGTCCATTACCAATTATTTTCATTGATGTAATCTGTGTACAGTATATGAATACTGAACCTCTCACCCAGAGGAACATGTGAATAGGGATAATGCTTTGGAGTGACGGATAACTCCAAATTTATCTCCTGAGGTTGGGAGATGACCCCAATCACTTTAGTTTCAGCTTTTTGATCTGATCAGTAGTGTTGGCTGTCAAAAATGAAAGCAACAAAATAACCCCTTTCAAAATTGTCTTCCACTATTGCATAATAGAAGCAGTACAATCTTGGCTTGACAGAATTCTTGTCAAGGTGTAGAATGTGGGCATTTCAGTTGAATATATAATAATTTCCTCATTAAAAATTATTTTCAAAAAAGAAAATTGCTAAGAACAAAGGCATAGAAAAATCATTATTTATTAACTTGAGATTTATAAACTGTTATTACCATGTTTCAAATAATGGTAACTAAAAACATATTAGCTATATGTGAGAACCATTTTGACACTTTAAAAGAAGAATGTAAGTATATATTTTAAATAAGCAAATAAATGGGGAAGGAGGGATATAGTATCTGGACCTGAATGTGCGCGGTAATGATGATATGTCTGAATGCATTAAGACATTGAGCTAGTCCACTATAAGGAAAATAAAATTCCTATTTAGATACATTGGATCACTATGCTAGAATCATTTAGGAGTAGGACCTGAAAAGTCTTATAGGGTATGGAAGGCCAATCAGCAGGTTGAAATGACATGCTTGCTTTATAGCTAACTATGAAAGAAAGGAAGAATGAAAGGAAAGAAGGAAGGAAGGAAGAAAGAAACAGAAAAGGAAAGAATGAGCATAGGAAGGAGAGAAGGAAAGAACAGAGGGAGAAGGTAATGAAAAAAGGAAGGAACAAGAGAAGAAAGAAGAAAAGATGACAAGGAAGAAAGGTAAGAAGAAAGGAGGGAGGGAGAGAGAAAAGAAATGATAGAGGATTAAAAGAAGGAAGGAAAGAGGGAAGGAAAAAGGAGGGAACAAAGGAAGGAAAATGAAAGTATGTGACTTTATTATTTAATATTATTATTATAAAGTATGTGACTTTATTCCACATAAATAACATTTTCATTCTATCATTAATAATAGTATAAACAATTCTTAAAAGAGAGGGAACTTTAATTGTTTCAGTATCATATTACATTTTTCAATAATAATAAAAAAAAATGCTCCATAGTCCTTCAGATCCCTGCTGTGCTTTACCCTGAAGTTTTGTGAGGTAAACAGAAGATTTAAATGACTTTCCACAAATAAACAAGTGGCATAAAATGTGTTGGACCTCCATAGTTTTTATTGCCCTCTTCGAACTTCTTGTTATTGACTGAATGATTACTGATTTGGGGCTTGATTGCCCTCCTCACACAGGCTTGTTAATGAGTTGGACTGATTATCAACCTAACACCTTCTGGAAATTTCCCCTGGGCCATTACATTAACAAAGTATAGATTGCATATGTTAATCACTCACTCATAGTCCAGAGGCAAAGCAAGTTGGGTTTTATTTCCACATAATTAAAGTTGAATATCCTCTGGAGATTACACATACGCATGTTTCTGAACCCATTTTATATTTTTTAAACATATATCCACATTAGTTACATTCTGAAAGAAGAATCAGAACAAAAGGGAAAAACCACTACAAAGAAAAACAACAGCAATAAAGAGAAAATAGTGTACTTTGATCTACATTCTTTCTCTAGATATGGATAGCATTTTTTATCATTTGTCTCTTGGAATTGTCTTAGATCATAGCATTGCTGAGAAGAGCTAAATCTATCAAAGTAGGTCATTGCACAATGTTGCTGTTTCTGTGTGCATTGTTCTCCTGGTTCTGCTTACTTCACTCAGCATCAGTTTATGTAAGTCTTCCTGGTTTTTTTTTCTGAAATCAGTTTGCTGATCATTTTTTATAGTACAATAATATTCTATAACATTCATATACCACAGTTTGTTCAGTTAGTCGCCTGTTAATGAGCGTTTCCTCAGTTTCAAATTCTGTCATTAGAACAGAGCTGCTATAGATATGTTTTGTACATATTGGTCCCTTTACTTTTTTTTTTGCTTTTTGCAGTTGGGGTTAAGTGACTTGCCCAAGGTCATGTGGCTAGTTTTTGTGTTAAGTGTCTGAGGTCAGATTTGAACTCAGGTCCTCCTGACTCCAGGGCCAGTGCTCTATTCACTGTGCCATCTAGCCACCCTGCTTTACTTTTTTTAAAAAAAATATCTTTTGGGATACAGACATAGTAGTGGCATCAAAGGGTGTTCATGGTTTAAAGCCTTTTGAGCATAATTCCAAATTGCTCTCCAGAATGGTTGAATCATATATAACTTCACCAATTGTACATTAGTGCTTTAATTTTCCCACATCTCCTCCAACATCTTTCATTTTCTTTTTCTGTCATATTGGTCAATCTGACAAGTATGAGGTAGTATCTCAAGAGCTATTTTAATTTGCATTTCTTTCATCAATAGTGATTTAGAGATTTTCTTATATATGACTATATTAGCTTTGATTACTTTGTCTGATAACTGCCTATTTAGATTCTTTGACCATTTGTCAATTGAGGAATTGCTCTTATTTCTATAAATTTGGCTCAGTTTCCTATATTTGAGAAATGAAGTCTTTATTGAGAAACTCACTGTGAATTTTTTTCACGGTAATAATTATCAAGCATGTATTTTCCTCCATCCTATTTCCACCTGTTTATTGTACTACTCTGCTTTTACCCTATCCATTCTCAAAAGTGTTTTGTTTCTGACTTTTACCTCCCCCAAACTGTTCTCCATTTGGAGATCTACTTCATTTCTCTTATCCCCTTCCCTTCCTACTTTTCTGTATGGTAAGATAGATTTCTATGCTCAACTGAGAATGTGTGTTATTCCCTCTCTGGTCCATTTCCAATGAGAGGAAGGTTCATGCATTACCCTCCTTATCTCCCCCATTTTACCCTCCACTGTAAAATCTCTTTCAGATCTTTTTTAGGTCAGATAATTTATTCCATTCCACCTCTCCCTTTCCCCTTCTTTCAATGTATTCTTCTTCCTCATAGCTTAATTTTATTTTTTAAGATTATCATGTGATCACATCCAACTCACACCTCTGTATCTGTCTCCACATACTCCTTTTAACTGTCTTAAATAATGAGAAAGTTTTTAGGAGCAGTAAATGTCATTTATTCCCATGAAGGAATAAAACAGTTTAACCTGATTGAATCCCTTAGGATATCTCTTTCCCATTTACCTTTTTATACTTCTCATGAGTCTTGTATTTGAGAGTCAAATTTTTTATTCAGCTCTGGTCTTTTTATCAGGAATGCCTAAAAATCTTCCATTTCACTGAATTTCTTTTTTTTCTCTCTAAAGGATTATACTCAGTAGGTTATTCCTGATTGTAATATTAGTTCCTTTGCCCTCCAGAATATCATATTCCAAGCCCTGCAATCCTTTAATTTAGAAGCTGCTAAATCTTGTGTTATCCTGATTGGGGTTCCATGATACTTGAATTGTTTCTTGTTGTCTACTTGCAGCATTTCCTCCTTGATCTGAGAAATCTGGGATATGGTTATAATATTTTTGGCAGTTTTCATTTTGGTATTTCTTTCAGGAGGTTCTCAGAGGAATCTTTCAATTTCTGTTTTACCTCTGGATCTAGAATATTAGGGCAGTTTTCCTTGACAATTTTTCTTTTCTTTCCTTCTGGGTAATTAATAATCAGTTTGTCAATTTGGCGACTAACTGAACAAACTGTGGTATATGAATGTAATAGAATATTATTGTACTATAAAAAATGATGAGCAAACTGATTTCAGAAAAAAACCCAGAAAGACTTACATGAACTGATGCTCACTGATTAGGAATCCCATGCTATAGTCACAAGAAACAAGAATCCTGAATCACCATGTGTTTTCCTACGAGCACCATGTTGGTATCCAGTCATTTGAGGCTTATGAGGGCTACAACATGCAACTGAGTTAACTCTCAATTGAAAATTGTTCAAAGATAAGGAGATGGAGATGAGGTTATAGCTAAAATCTGAGTTGAGGCAATAGGAGACTGATTTAATATAAAGATTACATAAACTGTTTATAAAAATAGGAGATGATAGATTCCTACTAAGCTCCTTCAAAGAGATAAGTGAGAGTAAGAAAATCATAGACCAATGTATCTAAAATGAATATAGATGTAAAAATATTAGATAAGATACTCAACATTCAACAGAGCTTCAGCAATATTAAAAAGATCATATATCATGATTCCATTTAAATGGAATAAATTATTCCATTTATTGATACATAATCAATTCTATTCATATTAGACTAGGAATGAATGGTTTGTATAATATAGAAACCTAAACACAATTGATTATATTAATACAGAAAGATCTAAATCACATGATGATATCAGTGAATAATGGAAAGAACTTTTGAGAAAATGCAACACCTTTTCATGTAATAAAAAAAAAAAACTAAAAAATCTAGGCATAAATCGAACTTTCTTTAGTATGGTAAATCTTATCTTTCTAAAACCAAGGATTAGCATTATGTGTAATGAGGAAATGGTTTAAGAATTTTTAGCAAGATCAGAATTAGTCAAATGTGTCAATTGTCACCATTATTATTTGATATAATTATAGAATTACCCGTTATAGTAGTGATAAAAGAAAAATAAATTAAAGGAATAAACATAGGCAAAGAAGAAACAAAGTTGTTGCCATCTAAAGATAATGTGAAGCTTTATTTAGATAATCCTAAAAGTTTAACTAAAACATTAATGGAAACAACTAATTTCACTTAATTAGGAAGATATAAAATGGATGAACAAAGATGATCATATATATATATATATATATATATGATATATACCCAAATCTGTATTTAACCAATAGAAAGAATAATAATATCTAGTTAGCTAACATTTATATAGCACTTATTATATGCCAGGCATGGTGTTAATCACATTACAATGATTATTTCATTTGATGCTTGTGACAACCCTGAGATATATGTGTTATTATCCCTGCTTTACAGATGAAGAAACAGATACAAACTGTGCTTAACTGAATTGCCCAGGGTCACACAGCTAGTGTCTGAGGATATATTTAAATTCAGATCTTCCTGACTCCAGGATTAGTGTTCTATCCACAATCAAAAGGAGAGATAGAAGAATAAATTATTCCATTCAAAATTAGTACAGAATATCTAAAATATATGATACTTATGTTTTTTTGTATATAAAGACCCAAATAATTACAGAATAATTTCTCATTGTTGAGTCATGCTAGAATAACAGAAGTGGAAATACTATCTAAATCAATTTATAGATTCAGTGCTTTACCAGTTGAAACACCAAAATATTCCTTTGTAGATCTAGTTGAAAAATTACCAAAGTTATGTGGAAGAACAAAAAAAAAGCTGAGGATTCAGAAAATGAAAAAATGAAAAATGATAAAAAAAAACCCAACAACTTAGGAAGGCATGAGAAGTAGAGATAGCATAAATCTGCCTATACTAAGAGAAGGTAACTATCAAATTAATTTTCTACTGGTAAAAAAACAAAACTCAAAAAGTTGAACATTGAAAGAGATTAGGTACACAAGATACTGAAATGAAGTGTTTAATAAACTTAATGATGGCAATGATTGAAGTAACAAAAACTTCTGAGAAAATTGGAAAGATATATCAGAGAAATTAGGCTTATGTCAGCACTTTATAAAATATAACAAAATAACTTGCAAAAGAATAAATGAAAAATATAAAAAATTGCATAAATGATCAGGGAATGACATGCCTTTCACAACTATAGATATGAAATGAGCAATATTAATAACATTTGAAAAAAAACTTTTACACAAAGAAGATTAATATAATTAGAATTAGGGGAGGCATAGACAAAATGGCAGAGTAATGAAAGGGACTCACCTGAGCTCTCCCTGAAACTCCTTTATATACCTTTAAATAATGACTCTAAACAAATTCTTTAGTGGCAGAACCCACAAATAAAATGGAGTGAAACAATTTTCCAACACATGACAACGTGAAACTTATGCAGGAAAGGTCTATTGCACCAGGGTGGAAGGAGAGCAGAGTCCAGCTCAGGCCTCACCAGTGCAGAGAGGTCCCAGCAAACCCAGAGCAGATTAAAAAAAATTATGAAAATAAGTCAAGAGCTTGGTAAAGGAAGTACAAAAATACTGAAGAAAAATGGTATTTTGATGCTGTCAAATACTTATATTTTCATATTATTAAAAATGGAAAAATATTGATTAATGTGCTGAACTATATGGGAATTTTTGAATGTATTTTTGGGAATTGCCACCACTTTGTCAAATAAAGAGTGTGCTCTCTGTTTTTATTACTGGGAATTTGAAAGTTTATGTTTATTATATGAAAGTTTATTCCATGTCTCCAGACATGGAATAAGCTAAGTAATTGATGTTCTGCACCAATTTGTTTAACTCTAGAAGTTAATTTTTAAAAGCCTAAAGGTACACTTGAGGGATTTTTTTAAGAGAAAGATATAAAAGAAAAACGAATCCAACTTAAAGAGATGAAGTTAATAAGTGTTGACTCACATGTTAATTCATTGTTAATTGTAAATGCAAAAGCAAGATTTTTAAAGTACCATCAATGTAAGGTTAAATTCAATGAACAAAATTAATCTAGATTCTGTGAATTTATGCAAATCTGGACAGTGTTATGGTATTAATTCTTGAACAACCTCCTAGAGTCTAAGGAAAGATCTTTTGGAACTAGTGTAAAATTTCACAGCTGGCCCAGTTTTGATAATTTTGTCTTTTGGTACTTTTAACAATTTTTCTTAGTGGAATCCTAAGAAAGAATATGATAGAATTTTTCCTCCAATATCTTCAACATCATATTTCTTTTCCCCAAAGAAAATTTGGAATTTTGACGAAGGTTCTCAATAACTAGTCAGTGACTGGCAGAAGAATGTGTTAGTGAGTAGGACCATTATCAGATTAAAATGTAACTGAGAAAATATAACAACATGAATAGAAATACAATAGACCTCTGGTAATGTTAATGTGTGTTTTTCTAAATTAATAGACACTCTTTTCTATTTGAGCTTAGTACCACTGGTATAAGAGACCAAAATAAGAGAAAACTAGAAAAGCAGGCTAGATGAATTGTTCTTCCTTATTGCCTATACTCAGGCAGCCATTTTTGCAATGTCTTCCCCTGGAAGACTCAGAACATTGTTTGTCAATCTGTAAATTTTGCCAAAGCAAAGCATCAGGAGAAAAGAATTGTAACTTTTTACCTGAAAAGCAAAAGAAAGTACGAGCAAGAGGAAAAAAGACAGCAAAAACCATGTGCAGAGAAATTCAGAATTTTTGCTATGTATTCAAATCCAGACTGTGCAAATAATATCCCTCTCCAGGTCCAGGTGTGGAAATTGTGTATTATTTCCAGATTAAGGAAAGTAATTGGATTATTATAGTTCAGCACTATACATAGCTACTATTATTTTTCTTTTCTCTTTCATTGACAGTTCAGCTCAAGTTTAAAAAATCTGATATTTGTGAAGAAGAGCTTTTGAAAAATAATCCCCTTAATTATTACATTGCTTTAATCAGTCTTGTATGTCATCGTTGACTGCAGAGGAATGAGTTTTAAAAGCCATCTCCTAATGGATAAGCTGAACATTATTTTGACAGAAATGTTCTTCTGATGTTTACAGTTTACTAATTGCCTGCATTTGAAATTTGTGATAATGCTACAGATTTCACTACACAGCCTATCTATCTTTCAGGACAATCATTTGTTTTCATGCTTGGGAAAATATACACAAAGAGATAGTAAAATCATTAGAGGCAACTGGATGAGTGTATGAGATCTTTCAAGTTGCCTAATAACATCTGTTGTAATGTTATAAACATTTCAAATATAATCAGAAACCTCTTCTCTGTTCAACCTAGTGGAATGTTCTTTTTAATATTTTTATTAGTATGAGCTGTGCCATGTTGTTCAAATTTAAAAGGGATTAGAGCTATTATGTTACAATTCTGCTGATTACAGTGAAATCCAATTTTTCAGCAATTTCTGAATTTCTGGCTTGGAAGTTCTGTTTCATTCTTGCTCCTTTTCTCTGGTTCCTTGATTGTATCACTACATTTTTTTTAATCTTGGGGTTCACAGACATAGGAAGGTCTTCTCCAGAAGAAAAAAAAGTACACAATCATTTGAAGAGCATCAGAAGATAGAGAACTATGGAACTTAGTAAAAGTTTGCAGAAAGAGTTTGTGAGAGACTCTCAGGGACTAGTAGTTGACTCCAGAGTATATTGTACTCAGTGAGGCACTAGATTTTTACTTAGGTAAATAGGGAAATAAAGTTGCAGAGTTTAAACTGGTAGGAGTTCCATTTCCAATTTGCTCAAGTATTACACACATTAATCAAATGGACTAGTAAGGGAATACAAATTAAATGGCATGTTAGCATAGTACAGGAGAGTATGCTCATTACACATACCTAAGTCCATCCATTATAACCACCTACTTACAAGACTACAATTAATCAATGATTCTGTCCCTTTTGAAAATTTTTGCCTCAAAATTTTTGGCATAGTAGTATGATAAACAAACAATTCAACAGAAAAACCAACTAAGGGAAAACATACTTATAACAGTTCTTCATCTCTAAAATGAAGGGTTTTGACTAGAAACTCGATTGTCTCAAAAATCACTTCTAATTATTAAATGTTCCAAAGAGATAGAATATAAACTCCATGGTTTTCGTTTGTGTTTTTATTTCCAATACCTAGTATATGCCTTGTACATATGTAAGATACTGCCTCTTTCTTATGGGAACATTTTAGTTACTGAAATGGGAACATAGTTTAAATAAGAAAAACTAATCAAACCAACTCAAAAATAAATACAAGTCATATAAAATACTGAAAACCGACTATTTCAAGAACCATATATAGAATTACCCTCAGAAATATAGTGAATGGTACTCTTCAAATTCAGACAAATGACTGAGGATGGATGTATAGCATTGTGTTCCATCACTTCAATGGCATATTTCTCTTTTTAGTATTTAGTGTTTTTACAGTTATAACTGGGAAGCAATGTGTGTGTGTGTGTGTGTGTGTGTGTGTGTGTATAAAACATTTGGGTACTATTCAAAAAATAAGTAAGTACTATTGGCTTCACACTTAATAAAAAGATAGAATTGTTGAGTTCGATATCATTTGTTAGAAATTGGTGTCTACTTATAAGAATTCATAAAATTAAGATATTAGAAAAGAGAAATGAAGTTATAGGGAGAAGAACTGGAAGCTAGAATAAAATAAAAAAAAATAGAAAAGGAGAATAACCAGAAGCTGAGAAAAGGAAAGGGACAGAAGAAATAGGAACTACTGCCTGTGGAAGACAGCCAATTAAAACTAAAGGAATTAGGTAATATCTCAGCTATTTGAATTTGCATTTTGCTATTCAACACGCAAAAATGCTGACTCACTGCTATATGAAGAGCTATTTTAATATGTTTCTATTTATTTTGTTAAATATGTGCAACTACATATAATAATAACAATCAATTAAAAAAAATTTGAGCTCCAAATTCTCTTCTTCCCTCTTGGTTCTCCCCTACCCCCGTCCTTGAGAAGGCAAACAATTTGATATAGATTACACATATGATATCATGTAAAACGTATTTCCCTTTTACTCATATTGTGAAAAAAGCACAAAGAAAAACAAGAAAAATAAAGTTTAAAAAAATTATGCTTTAATCTGAATTTAGAGTTCATCAGTTCTCTCTCTAGAAGTGGAGAGCATTTTTCACCTTGGGTTCTTTGGAATGGTCTTGGCTCATTGTCTTGATCATAGTAGCTAGGTCTCTCACAGTCAATCATCTTTATAATATTTCTGTTTTTTTGTTATTGATGTGGCCAATGAAGCTGCAGTTTTCCTAATATTGAACCATCCATGCATTCCTGGTATAATTCTTACCTAGTCATAGTGTATGATCTTTGTGATATATTGTTATAATCTCCTTTTTAGTATTTCATTTACATTTTTATATTTATTTTCACTAAGGAAGTTGATTTATTATTTTTTCTCATTTTTTTTCTTCCTGGTTTAGTTATCAAAATCATATTCATTTCATAAAAGGATTTTAGTAGGATTTCTTCTTTACCTATTTTTTCCAAACAGTTTACATAGTCTCAATTGTTCCTTAAATGTTTGATTGAATTCACTTAAAAATCCATCTGGTGCTGGAGATTTTTTTCTTAGGGGGTTCACTGATGGCTTCTTCCTTTTTTTTTTTTTTTAAATGGGATTAGTTAAATATTTTATTTGTAAAGAGTTGTGTGAGCTTTTTGCTCTCTAGTGCCATCTACAGTTTGACATAGGGGGAGACTCTAAGGGATGCCTCTGTTTCCTTTGACTGAACCCTCTGGTTTCAGAGGGATTAATATAGGGGGCAAAGGCAGGATTTGTATGTGGTCTGTTGTGAGAAGCCTGGAGCTTATTGGACAGAGCGGAGTCTCTTTTTGTAGCCAGCTGGGGAAAAGCTGCTGATCCTATCATTATCTATAGGCTTAGAAGGAGAAATTCTTCAGAACCCCAGAACTGATTTGGGGATCTTGTCAGTTCTTTGGCTTAAGGGAACTGCTTGTTACTTCCAAAAAGTAATACTTTCTCAGAACCCTGTTACAGTGCTAAAAAAAAAAAAAATGTGTTGCTATATCAATGAACTTACAGTGGCAGGGAAGTATTTTTTTCCCCCTAAAGGAGAGTTGTGTGGACAAGAAAGGGAGCAGATAGCAGAGAAGCTATTTTCCCCAACAGGTGATATATCATGCATACTCTTCTCTAAAAAGATGCAAGTTGTTAGCGATATCCGGATGTATGAGTTGCCTTGGGAACATGGTTTCCCTACTCATATGCCTGCCTGGTAGATTTCTGTGAGTGCCTCCTCAACTTCTACAGACATTGTGTACACTTGTGGAAGTTTGACCCAGGTTTATTGGTTGACTGATATTGTTTCCTTATTCCTGCCCTTTCCTCATATTGAATAATTGTTATTATAATTCCTGCCCTTGCCTTCTATTAAGTGAATGTTGTTCCTGTTTTTGCTTTATTTTTGAGTCAATGCTTTACATTTAATGTGTAAATGAGCAAACCAACAGTCACCTAGTAGCTACAGTGGCAAGCTGCTAGAATGTATACCCTAAAAACCAAAGTTGCCTCAAGACCCATGATGAAGTATAGTGAAGAGAAGTTGAATGGCCATGGCCATGACCATGGCTGCCCCTCAGGGAGCACTACTCTGACTGAAGTGGATACAAGTGGCATGAGAAAGCCAACCCAAGCCCAGGGATTGAGAGTACCTGGGGAAAGTTTGAGTTTAGTAACAAATCTGGATTAATCTGCGCATATGTGGATTGGTTACATGTCCAGCCTACACATAATAAATACTTAGTAAATGCTTGTTGAAGTAATTTATTCTCATCTGGGAGTATGTGGTTAATCAACATTCTGGAGTTTTTAACAGTACTGTGAATATGGAAGATGCCTGATGATTTTTTTTTATTGTATTTAATTGAAATAAGTCAAGCTTTGGTAATATCATCTTTACTCTGTCATTTATTGGATTCTGATATCCTTAATCAAGGCTACTTAATTTCACCTACTAATACTGTGAAGAAAATACTTAGCAACTATTTGTAAGCTTTTGATATGTATAAATTGTTTTAAATTTGCAAAAAGGAAAAGGCTTATTCCTTACTCTCTGCCTGTCCAATTACTCAACTTCGGGTAAAAGACAAAGAAGAAAAAAACTCATTGAACTAGTGAATTTGGTATAGTTCACTAACTATGATCACAAAATCAATGGTTTAAAAAAAATCATTGCTCATCATCATCCCCATTTTACAGTGAAGACATTGAGACTGAGAGAGGTTGGGTGAATTACCCAACATCACAAAGCTAGTAAGCAATAGAAGGAGGATTCAACTTTGTCAGTTCCCAATAAACATTTATTAAACATCTACAATGTGCTATGTATTGTATTAAGTGTGGGTCTTCCTGACTTGTCGTGTTTCACTTTATCTGCTTTGCCATCTAGCTGACCCTGCTTTATGAAAACTAGAAGATGAAGCAGTAATCACAAGAAGCCTGTGGGCATTTCTTCTACTGATAGATTAACAACTACCACCTACACTATTCATAGAGAACTTTAACATTTGCAAAATGCTTAGCAAATTTTACCTCATTTGATCTTTACCATAACCCTATGAAACACATGTTATTATCATCCACATTTTATAAGTGATGAAACTGAGGCTGAGAGAGGTTAATGGACTTGTCCTGGGTAAGTGTCTAAGACCAAATTGAAATTTAAGACTTTCTGCCTCCAAGATCAGCAAGTGTTCTATCTATTGATCCACCAACTAAGTAGGAAGCAATCAATTGTCCTGCTTCCTCCCCAAATGTGACCCCCCTTCCTGGTCTCACCTTCTCATTCATTCTCCTTCTGCCTCATCTCAACCCCACCCATTGCAATTTCCCAGCAGCATCCTTGTGATCTTTTGATTTTCAATCAAAGAGATCTTATGACCTAGCAGAGGATACAGTTCAGGACACTTGACCCCAGCGTAGGTTTGTGTGAAAGCAGATATAAAAATTGCCAAGTAATACTCTCCATCCTTGTTCATTTGAAGTAAATCCTTTACATTTACCGGAACAAGAAACTCCTATGTGTCTTGAAAGACTGAAAGAATGCCAACAAAGGAACAGGAAGTTGCAGGAACCTACCTTGTGGGGTTCTTTTACCTTTGCAATTCTATAAAAGATATCTATTACAGATGAGCCTCACTTGGATGACAAAGACAGCTGATTTCAGGGCAGTGCTCCCAGTAAGAGATCTAGATAGGTGGGGCTTGGACTAGTGACTTTCCAGCAATAAAAACTGTACCTTTTTTTGGGGGGAGAGGGAGTAGGCATATCTAGAATCAAGATCTACCGCTTACTCCAGAAATTTTTTTTCCTTTTTTTTTTGGAGGGGGAGGGTAGGGCAATTGGGGTTAAGTGACTTGCCCAAGGTCACATGGTTACGTTTATATTTTTTTTGTGGACTCCAGTAATTCTTAAGTCTTTTATAAAGTGAGGTATACTTTTCTTTCAAGCACATTTTATTTCTAGGTTATGAAAGGTAATAGACTAAAGCTCTCTGCAACTATAAAATCTATGCTCTGGTGATATAAGCTTACTTCTGTTCTTTTAATGAGTTTCAAGTCAGACCTGGCAGGACCAGTCATTCTTGGTCTCAAAGGTTGTATCATTCAACAAACAGATTAAATGGTTCCTCACTGTGTGAACTCTTGCAATGTGAACTCCAAAATGAGGTCCCACCCTCCATTGGCTGTAGGATCATAAGCTTTCAGGACCACTGATTTAGAACTACCAGAGAACTAGTTTAAACTTTACATATTACAGATGAGGAAACATTGAGTCCAAGAGAGATTCAGTGTCTTTCAGAGGCAGCTAGGAGCACAGTAGATAGTATTCTAGACTTGCAATCAAGAAGTCCTGAATTTGAACTAGCTGCTGTCTTGGACAAGAGGCATTACCTCTTAGCCTCAGTTTCTTTACCTGTAAAAAGGGGGCAACAATACTGACACCTACCTCACAAAGTTGTTTGAGGTATTAAATGAAGTAATATATAGCAAGTAATTTGCAAATGTGTGGCAGCAAGCACCCCAAGCCTCCCAAGAGCCGCTGCCACCACAGGTTCTTGATCTGCTTTGAGAAAGGAAAGCAACTCAAAATGGGTTAACAAGCTTACTTTAATCAGTCAAACATATATTGTTTACCTTGTTCAGGGCAAAAAGGTCAGCACCCCAAACTTCAGAATATACAGACAGAATTATCAAGACAGAAACAGATCAAGTAGACAGATTTCCAAACTGTCCAACCATTACATCCATAGCAAACAACATCTGTGTTTCAACATCTGGGTTTCAAAGCCGGGGGGCTCTGGACAATGGCTTCCCAGAATCCAGATCAAATCACAGAACACTTCTCAAAGTGAGCCACAAAACAAAGCCTCACATCAGGGCTTATATGGCCTTCTCCTGGCTCAGAAAATGTAACAACCTTATTGACTCACTGGCCAATCAAGAAGTATCTACTGAAAAACAAGCCTCCCACCCCAGACTCCAGGTGCACTTTATCCTAGGGGCAGGGAAGATCTTCAAATTTACATTCCCATTATGAAATGTTAAAACTGTATGTAAATGTTAGCTATGATTATTACCCAAGATAATACAGATTGTGAGAAGTAGAGCTAGTACTTAATTTCAGCCTTTGACTTCAAATCTAGTACTATTTCCACTACATCACAACATGGAATGGTGACAATTCTTTGTCATACTTTCAGGAATTTCTAGGTGACAGGAAACAATATGTGATAAGAGAATCTATCCCCTTAATCATTTATTGAAGCCTTCAGCCCCTGGTGGAGGTTGTGCCTGTGTACATCCTGCTCCCACTTTAGACCCATCAAATGTTGTTTCATCCCATAATAAATTTGAAATTTACAATTTTTGTAAGAACTAACTCACATTTCAATATCCAAGCATTATACCTGGCTACACTATGGATAAACTCACTAGAACTTCTGCTAGAGCTAGGGAAATAGTTTTTGTGGGGATCTGAATCATGAGGAAAAGGTTAGAGAAACTTCATTCTGTCTTTCCTTACACATGACATGTGTTTGATTACTTCTGCCACCTTCGTAATGTTGATTGTCACTTTGTTTCCTTTCCTCCCTAAAACTGCTAGGTATCATTTAATTCTGAGAATATATCCATCTGTAGTGCTGATTATACATGTATTTCTTTCAGTTTTCTGGCTCAAATTCCAAATCTTTTTCCCCCCAGGGCAGCAAAAAGTTGATTTAACATTTGCACATCTTTTTTTTTCACATGTTGTTACTTTAATGTAGAAGTTTGTAAAATTGTTTATTTTTTCTCTTGATGTCTTTTTTAATTCACAAAAAAAATTTACAAAATGTCTTTCTACTTTATTTTTTCCCCTCTCCTTATCCCCCCTTTTAAACCTTAGTTGCTATTCTGTACTGTGGAACCAAGGGTATAAGCTTGAATTCCAGGTATGATTAGTTTGTTTAAAACCCCTGGTGTTTACTTGGCTCCTGGTCAGAACTGAAACAATAGTTTTATACTTGTAGTGTCTTTTAGTTTCTTTTGCTTTTGTTAAGAAAAAAGGCACTGCAGGTCATGGATACTTCACACATCCTGTGTCAGTTGATTTTGGCATAGCACTGTGTCCTATTGGTCTGAACGACAGACTAGGCTTCACAATGGCCAACTGGCTGCTTTTTCTAAGGGACTAATAGCAATCAGAGAACATTCTTTCCTTCCACAAGCAGAAGTCTGCAGACATTTATATTGAATGTTGATTGCATAGAGTACCTGAAAACCTAAGCAAGAAAAACAAGATTGTCAGGGCATCAAAGAACTTATAAGGGAAACTGGAACCTGTCACACTCATGTGTGACATAAGATTGTGATCTAAATCTGTATGAATACTGTAGTGATGGGTAGCTGGGACACTTCCACATAGAACTCATTTCCGTTAGAAAAAAGAAAAATTTGTGTTAAAATTTACATTTCAGAAAATGTAAAATCTTTTCATATTCTCAAAATGTGATCTTTTTTCCTTGCTTTTGTCAGAAATAAGTTTGTGCTTGATACTTTCCAAATGATGGCATCAGTAACTATTGATGGAGATTTACACTCATCCCTCATTTGTTTAAATAAAATATGATACATTAGATTCTATATAGTATTTCAATTAAGTAGAATTTGATTCACTTGGTATCTATCCCTTATATTTTTTTCCTACCACTTTCCCCTTTGGTTTTCACCCTCCCCCCCCCCCCAAGAAAATGTGAGTTGTGTTAGACTAGATAGCATTTCCATTCAATAGAACTTATCTCACTTGATGACCATCTTTCCTCTATTCTCCTAATACTATTTCCTTTTGGATTGCACTTCGAGGATTTATTCTGGGTGCATTCGTATTTTGACAAGAAGACTCATTTCCAGGATTTTTTGTTAACTTGAACTCTAACTCACCTGAAATGGGAAAGGATCTCTAAATCAACATGTGATTAGGATGTGCCGGTGGGGCAGAGGTAATGGATAGAATATGTAATGATTCTTATATCTTGACCTTTGGGGCTATGACTTAATATTATCCATTTGCAGCTAATGTGAACCTGAATCTTTAGCTATGTTTTTCTTCTTCTTCTTCTTACTATGCTAACAAATTCTTGCTTTTTTTCAGGAAGGCATTTGATGACTGTAGTACATCTTTAAGTAGGTCAGAGAAAAAAATGATGGTTCTCAGGGTCATTATGAATCCCTGTCATCATTTTTTTCTACTAAAAATGAAGACTTGGCCTTTTCTTTAATATGTCATGTCACAGAAACCAAAAAATTGCTAAATAAAAAGAGTTTTAAATGAATACTACTTTCTATGAATGTTGGAATTTTGCTCTCCAACCATCTTTTTCCTAGAAAGTTTTAGATGCTTCATCAGTTGCTTGGTCTTGCTCCAGTTACAGAATTCACCTGAAATGGGAGATGTAGAATAAAGTGAGTTTATACATTTCTCTCAGAGAATGTATATGGCAATCAAGCAAAGCTTTCATAACTCATAAATGGAGCTCATTTCCTAGGAAAAAGTCAGTGAAATGATGAAGCACCTGTCATCCAGAACATCATCAAGAGCAATAACATCAGTCTATAGGCAATAAATGAGGAAAATATCATTTTATTCCCTTTCAGCTGATGCTAACAAATGGGGGAATTATGAGTCAATCACATGAAAAAAAATTTAAAATGGGCCATCTTTACTCTCTACTTAACTCTCTAGTTTTCCCACATTGATAATCTACCATTTTTAGGCCTTAAATGGATAACCAGAAAATTATTGATTCTCACAAGGATTTGACTTTGGGAATATTAATTCTATTTTTCTCCTCTACATAATAAGGATTATTACAATTGTCCATGTAAGAGGTAAAGGTAAAAACAGTGTGATAATGTATTTTAAAAGAACTTTAAATGATTGTGTTTTCTAAATGCCTGTACTTCTGGTATGCTAGATGGATATACCTTGTATAACTTCAAATCTTCCACAATAACTGAACACACAACACATGGAAAGAAGCACATTTAGTCAATTGAAGAGTTTTGAAGTTAGAGAGGCAAATATGATGGGAGGAGAATATCCCAATATAATTCAATTCAATACAACCAACATTTATTCTTTTTTTTAAAGCAATTGGGGTTAAGTAATTTGCTCAAGGTTACATGGCCAGTTATTTCTGGGTGTGGTGCTGAGTAACTAAGCCTGGATTTGATCCCCAGGTCATCCCAACACTGGAGCCGGTGCTCTTACTCGCTGAGCCACCTGGCTGCCCCTAACATTTATTAAGTTCTTAATATGTGTAAGGAAGATGCTTGATACTTTGATATGTAAAAATTTAAATGGTACAATCCTTGCCCTTAAATAGTTCAATTTCTTCATTATTTCTAGAGTAGTTGCCATTAAGTTTCAAATCTAACTTTTAGTTAAGGTGTTTTCTTGAGAAAGTAATTTTTTTTCTTTCTTTTTTCCTTTTCTCTTAGCCTATTTGCCCTCTCTTCTATCCTTCCTTCTCCCTTTTACTCATTCTTTCTCCTTCCTATCCTCTTTCCCTTCCTGTATATTTCTCAGTCTCCTACTCTATCTATGTCTCTATGTTTACCTCTCTCTGTCCCTCTCTTGTTTCTCTGCTTTCTACCATTCTTTATTTCCTTTTGTGTTTTTCCCTCTCTCCTCTCTTTCTCTCATCCTCTTACACACATTGTCTCTCTTCCTCCTTCTATCCTTCCTTCCATCTGTATCTCCCCCCTCTTGTCTCTTCCTCTCCCTGTCTCTGTCTTTGTCCCTGTCTCTCTGACTCTGTCTCTCTCTGTTTGTCTCTGTCTCTTTCTCTCTCCCCTCTTCCTTAATAATAATGCCCATTCTCCTCTCCTCTCCTCATTTTCTCCAGATAATTTTGTTTTAAAGTTGGAAGAGATCTTCCAGCCCTCACTTTATATGTTTTAATCTTTTGTTCATTTATTTTTAGTTTTCAACATTCATTTCCACAAAATTTTGAGTTACAAATTTTCTCTTCATCTTTCCTCAACACCCCATCCCAAGATAGCAAGCCTACTGAATACCCCTTCCCCAATCTTCTCTCTCTTGTATCCTCCCTTTTAACCCCCCTAACTTTTTAGTAGAGTAATATGGATGTCTGTACCCCAATGCCTGTATATCCTATTTCCCAGTTGCATGTAAAAAACAATTTTTTAAACATTTGTTTTTAAAACTTTGATTTCCAGATTCTTTCCCTTCTTTCCTCCTCACCCACTCCCACTGGGAAGACAAGCAATTCAAAATAGGTTTTACATGTGTAGTTACGCAAAATGTTTCCATCGTAGTTATATTGTGAAAGACTAACTATATTTTCCTCCATCCTATCCCGACCTCACTTATTCTATTTTCTATTTGACCCTACCCTTTTCAAATGTGTTTGCTTCTAACTACCCTCTCTCCTCATCTGCCCTCCCTTCAATCATCCCCCTTCTTATTACTGTGTTTCCCCGATAATAAGACCTATCCCGAAAATAAGCCCTCCCCTTACTGTGTAAGATTCCTCGAAAATAAGCCCTCCCCGAAAATAAGCCCTATTGAGATTGCTACTGTAGTGAAGGTGATCCCCTGCGCTACACACTACATTACGGTACCCTCTGTATGCACCGTCTCCCCCCCCTCCCCCCCGTGAAATGCACGCCGCTCTCCGAGCTGCATCCAATCAGAGCTGCAGCAGTGAGCGCGTCATCCTGTTCTTCCCCAGTGATTTGCTTATTGAATAAAGGTACATTTTTTTTGTTCACATTTACCTGTTTATTAAAATTGCTGTCAATGTTCATTAAAATAAGCCCTCCCCTGAAAATAAGCCCTCTGGTGTTTTTCTGTCCAAAAAAATTAATAAGACAGTGTCTTATTATCGGGGAAACATGGTACCTCCCCCCCACTTTCCTGTATGGTAAGATACCCAACTGAGTGTATGTTATTCCCTCCTTAAGCCAAATTCAATGAGAGTAGGGTTGACCCATTCACTTTCACCTTCCTGCTCTACCCCTCCATTGTAGCAGTTTTCATTTGGCTCTTTTATATGAGATAATTTACACTATTCTATCTCTCCCTTTCTCCTTGTCCCATTATATTCCTCTCTCTCCTCTTGATTTTATTTTTCAGATACCTTCCCTTCCTATTCAATTGATCCTATGCCATCTGTCTATGTATACATGTACACACATATACACACACTCACATATGTATTTATACACACATAGACCCTCCTATATATACATATGTATTCCCTTCAATTATCCTAATACTGAGAAAAGTCCCATGAGGTACAATTATCATTTCTTCCACCCACAGGAATGTAAATAGTTCAACTTTAGTAAGTTGCTTATGATTTTTTCCTGTTTACCTTCTCATGCTTCTCTTGTTTCTTGTGTTTGAAAGTCAAATCTTCTGTTCAGCTCTGTTTTTTTTTTCATGAAGAATACTTGAAAGTCCTCTATTTCATTGAATAACCATATTTTCCCCTGAAGCATTATACTCGGTTTTGCTGGGTAGGTGATTCTTGGTTTTAGTACTAGCTCCTTTGACCTCCGGAATATCATATTCCAAGCCCTTTGATCCCTTAATGTACATTGTGTTTCCACAATACTCAAATTGTTTCTTCCTTATAGCTTGTAATATTTTCTCCCTGACCTGGGAACTCTGGAATTTAGCTATGATATTCCTAGGAGTTTTCTTTCTGGGATCTTTTTCAAGAGGCAATTGGTGAATTCTTTCAATTTCTATTTTGCCCTCTGGTCCTAGAATATCAGGGAAATTTTCCTAGAGAATTTCTTGAAGGATGATTTCTAGGCTATTTTTTTTATCATGGCTTTCAGGTAGTCCAATAATTTTTAACATATCTTTCCTGGATCTATTTTCCAGGTCAGTGGTCTTTCCAATGAGATATTTTACATTACCTTCTATTTTTTTTTCACCTGTTTGGATCTGTTTTACACTATCTTGATTTCTCATATAGTCATTAGCTTCCATTTGCTCCAATCTAATTTTGAAGGAATTATTCTCTTCAGTGAGTTTTTGAAATTCCTTTTCTATCTGGGCAATTGGCTTTTTAAGTCATTCTTCTTCCAATTGGCTTTTTGGGCCTCTTGCCCTGGTGGCAGGGGCCAGACCATGCTCTTCCATCACCCAATTCCAACAGAGTTCCCTACTGACCTTTTTCCTTTCTCTTTGGTGTTTATAGGTTGAGAAGTATGGAAACCACCCCAGCTGCCAGTGATTCACTCTCCTAAATTCTGCTTTGGCCAGTCTGTGCTGCTGGTTGGGCTGCCTGGGTTTTGAGCCTGTGAAGCTTACATGGAACTGCTCAGCCCCAGCCTGATGTAATAGACCTTTCCTGTCGGCCTGCCAGGCTACCTTCATTGGGAGATTTTTTCTCTGTGTCCCTTTGTGGGTTCTGTAGCTCTAAAATTTGTTTAGAGTCATATTTTACAGGTATTGGAGGTGGATGAAGTGGGAACTTAAGCAAGTTCCTCTTTTACTATGCCATATTGGCACCACCTCTGGTAATTTTTTCCACATTGATTTTATTTTCTTTTAACTAAGCAATGTTATGTCTCATTTAAAGTTTCTTCATTCCACTGAGATTAATTTTTCTTCATAGTACTGCACAATTTTACACTGGTCATGATCAGTAAGCATGAATAAATGAGCATATACTATCTTTGTCATACTTTTCTGAATAAGTGTTAACTGAATATAGATAAACAATACACGAAGTGACTTACCAACATTGGCTTTCCCTTATTCAAGAGAGACTTCTTCTCCCCTCCCCTCCCCTCCTCTCCTTTCCTCTCCTGCCCTCTCCCATCATCTCCCCTTCTCTCCTCTCTTCTCTATCTTGCTCTCTGTCTCTCTCACTGAAAACCTTCAGTCTTTTTTTTAAGCAATCAAGGTTAAGTAACTTGCTCAAGGTTACACAGCCAGTTATTTTTGTGTGGGTGCTGAGTATCTGAAGCCGGAATTGATCCCAGATCTCCCGATGCTGGGGCCGGAGCTTTTACTGCGCCACCTCGCCACCCCTGAAAACCTTTCCTCTTAAAGAGATTATGGAACTATATGGCTATCTTAAAGAAAGTAATGAGAGATATCTCTCCTTTTTGAAACTCTCACACTAACAATTCCCTTCATGCAGACACCCATCATTCTATCAACGTTAATGCGATATATTCCAGGATTGGATGGGTGGAATCCTGGGTTACAAGACAACCTGAATTTATTTGATGTGGTTAAGTACTCTGCTTATGATAAAATTCTTCCAAATCTTAGAACATGAATTCTATCAGTGGCTATGGTCGAAACATTAACCAGGTGGAGTCAAGAGGGTAGGTTAGAGGCAGCAACTCAGCTGTGCCTTTGAACATTCTTCTCCAAACAACTTTTAAATGATTCCCTAATCAAACTTTGTAGCACTAGAGTCAACAATATGTCAGGGAGAGATATTTTTCTTGCCTTAGACAACTTAGAAGGTAAGGAAGAGAGGTCTGTGTCACTGAGGTGGGATCCAGCCTGAAGCATGGCAGCAATACAAGCAGTAGTTCTTAGAGGATGCTGCTGAGCAGCAGCTTTAGAAGCTCTTAGCCCAGGGAAGGTAAGAGGGTTGGACAGTTGGTCAGAAGGAGATTATAGGAGACAGTTTGCTCTAATTGGTAACACTATTGTTCACAGAAGTTCTGGGTAACAGTTCCAGGACAGAGATGAGTGCTTGTAATAAGTCACAAAGATTCAGGGACCCTGGTCTCAGTTCTATGACAGAAAGGAGAAAGAGCACTTATGACTGCATGAGGTTAGAATACCTGGTCACAGTTTTAGGATCAAGAGGAATACTCCACATATAGCTGCAAGAGAGAGCAGGAGCCCTTCTTGGGTAAAGACCAGAACACACACAAGGAGAATAGATATCTCCTCAAATCTTTACCCAGATCGTATGACCTTGAAAGCACTGAAAACATGCAGACCCCCAAAACTAACTATGAAAACAGTAGAATGAAAAAAGTCTGAAACTTGTGATGTTGTCTCCCTATCTCCAGGTAAGCATAGACCAACTTTAACAAAAAGTCCAAAGTCAAGAAATAAACTGGAAAAGGAACAAAACATGAAGATGAAAAAGGAGAAGGAAGAGGAGAGAGAGGAGAAGGAGAAGAAGAATTTGACCCCAATAAACTACTGTGGTGGGATGTGGGGAGGGGGAAAGACCAAGACAAAGCTCAGAAAAAGAGAATAATGTGTGTGTGTGTGTGAAGCTACTAGCAAAGTCTCAAAGAAAAAATAATAATTAGACCAAAGTTGTACAAGATTCCTTGAGGATTCAAGGAAAGAAATAAAAGTCGGATAGGGAAAACTGTGAAAAAATGAAAATAATGCAAGAAAATTATGAAAGGGAATTAATAGCTTAGTAAAAGAGACATAAAAACACTGAAGAAAATAACACTTTAAAAAATAGAATGGGTTTAATGGTTAAAAAAGGCACAAAAATTCATTGAAGGAAAAAATGATTTTAAAAGCAGAATAGACCAAATGAAAAAGTACATAAAAAATTCACTGAAGAAAAGAACTCCTTAAAGAGAAGAATTTGGCAAATGGGAAAGAGGTACAAAAGTTCATTGAAGAATAATTAATTATAATATAATTACGTTATATAATAATTATTTAATTATGTTATATAATAATTAGGTAATATAATATAATATAATATAATATAATATAATATAATATAACATAACATAACATAACATAACATAACATAACATAACATAACATAACATAACATAACATAACATAACATAACATAACATAATATAATATAATATAATATAATATAATATAATATAATATAATATAATATAATATAATATAATATAATATAATATAATATAATATAGTATAGTATAGTATAGTATAGTATAGTATAGTATAGTATAGTATAGTATAGTATAGTATAATATAGTATAATATAGTATAATATAATATAATATAATATAATATAATATAATATAATATAATATAATATAATATAATATAATATAATATAATATAATATAATATAATATAATATAATATAATATAATATAATATAATATAATAATTAATTGCATACCCACCTGGATTGTCCTGTCGTAAAATCTCTTCCTTGCTGACCTCTTTTATGTTAAAAAAATCTTCCCCATTCTACCTCATCCTTTCTTCTTTTCCCATTGCATCCCTTTTTCTCACTCTTTCACTTTTTGGAGATCATTCTAATATAATCAACTCATACTCATTCCTTCTTTCTATATAAAATGTTTTTAACTATTCTGATAAGTTACATGAATCACCTTTCTCTATAATAAAGTACATATTTTAACTTTATTGAATACCTTATTATTTCTCTTTTATTTTACCTTTTTATACTTCTTGAATGTCAATTTTTAAAAATTCAGTTCAGGTCTTTTCATCAGGATTGTTTGAAAGTGCGCTAATAAAATTAAGGGGTGAGAGAGAAAGAGAAAAGGAGAGGTAGAATGGGGCAAATTATGTCACATTAGAGAGGCAATGAAAAGCTTTTATAGTGGAGGGGGAGAAAAAGCAGTTGAGGGGGAGTGAGTGAACCTTACTCTCATCATAACTGACTCAATAACATGCACACTCTAGTAGGTATAGAAATCTGTAATGGCAAGCATAGAAGTAGTTCACTCCTTGTTTCAGCTATTGAATTAACATCTTGTTTCAGTCTATTAAGAAACAGAATGTGTGAATTCCACAACTTGTGGACCCAAGAATTTGTGAACTACTGGGGGAGGAGCTAATGACTCTATAAGGAGAACTCCAGGGCTAGAGACAGCAGGAACTGAGAAGAAGACTCTTGTGGTGGCAGAGTCAAGAAGGCAAAAAAACAAAACAACAACAATAACAAAAACTTGTGGTATCTCAGCACTCTGTTTGTTTGTTCTGCCTGTGTTGTTTGTTTATGATACTTTGTACAGAAGTCCTGGGACCTTACTGGAATCCCTGAAAGACGATTTTCTGGTTGTATGTGTACAGAAGCCCTGGAGGAGGGTTTTGGAGCTCCTGGGACTTTACTGATGATTTGTGCTGATCTCAAGGACCTTGTTTGTGGGTGTGTGTTGATTTCTATGTTGATGATTTGTGTTGAGTTCTTAGACCTTGCTGGTGGGTCTGAGTTGATTTCATGGGCAGATAGTGAATTGATGATGGTGCTGGCAAGTTTTATGAATATTATTGTGGCTCTGCCAAGTTTTGTCTTCCAAGAAACAGGAACTGTGAAGGACTTAATGTGGACTGGACACTGTGATCTTCAATATGGAATGAGAACTAGACAAAGAACTGGACAAGGAGCTAGACAAGGAACTGGGAGCTGCCTGTCTTTGTATCCAGGTGACAGTTGGAGCTGGGATCATGGAAGAAGAACCACAGAAGCTGAGAGCCAGCCTCAAGTCAAGCTAAAGGAAGACTTTATTTGGATACTGTGTACTGACTGAGAAGATTATGATTTACTGTGACCTAGGAGTAGATGACCTGTGTATTTTCCACTACCCCTTAAGAGGTTACTGAGTAGTGAATGATAACTGAGTAGTGACTTATGATTGAATAGTGACTGATTTGTTATTGAAGAGAGTGTTCACTATAGTATGTAAATAGAACTTTGAAAGCTGTTCACAGCAGCAGTCCTCTGGAAGAGCTGCTCATGCATGGCTTTACAAAATCTATCTTACTCTACAGGAAAATAAGAGAAGAATGGTAGAAGAAAGGGGGTTGATAGAAGGGAAGGAAGATTGGTAGAGGAGTTAGAAGCAAAACACTTTTGAGAAGGGACAGAGGTGAAAGGAGAGAGAGAGAGAATAGAATAAACAGGGGGGATAGGACTAAGATAAATATAGTTAGCAACAGTAGCTGTGAAAAAAAATTGAAGCAAGTTTCTCAGATACAGTTCTCCTTTCTCATATAGAGAACTGAGTCAGATTTATAAAAATAAGAGCCATTCCAATTGACAAATGATGAAAAGATATGATCAGTATTCAGATGAAGTAATCAAAGTTATAAATAATCACATGAAAAAAATGCCCTCAGTCACTATTGATTGGAGAAATGAAAATTAAAATAATTCTGACATGCTACCTCATGCCCATTAGAATGACAAATAGGATAGCAAAGGTAAATGACAAATGTTGGAGAGAATGTGGAAAAATATGAGACATGAATGCACTGTTGTTGGACTTATGAACTGATTCAGCCATTCTGTAAAACAATTTGGGAGTATCCCCAAATTGTTATAAAATTATGCAATACCACTACTATGCACCCCAAAGAGATAAAAATAAAAAAGGAAAAATGGCCTATATGTACAAAAATATTTATAGCAGCTTATTTCTGGGGCAAGTAATTAGAAATTGAGTGGATGACCATCAATTGGGGAATGACTGAACAAAATGTGGTATGTCATGATGATGTAGTATTACTATATTATAAGAGATGATGAGCAGGGTGCTCTAAAAAAACCTAGAAGGACTTATATAGACTGATGAAAAGTAATTTGTACTGTGTATAAAGTAACAACAATATCAAAAGTTGATCAGCTGTGAATTACTTAGTTATTTTCAATAATACAATGATTTAAGACAACTCTGAATGACTTATGATAAAAAAATGTCATTCATCCCCACAGAAAGGACTCATGGTTTCCAAATACAGATTGAAGCATACTTTAAAAAAAATCTTTTTTTTCTTGAGGTTTTTTTTTTGTCTATGATTTCTTTCATTCACCAGGTGGAGCCAAGAGGGTACATTAGAGGCAGCAACCCAGCTATTATGTATATGTTTTGCATATCTAAACATGTATAACCAATGTCAAACTGTTTGCCTTCTCAATGGGGAGACAGTGGAGGAAAGGAGAGAATTTGGAACGCAACATATTAAAAATGAATGTTAAACCTGTTTTTATATGTAACAGGAAAATTAAAAACAAAATAATAAACATGTTATATTTGGGCAAGTGGAAATTGATGACTCTGTGAGACATCATAAATCAATCAACCAAATTCAAAACAATGAAAAAATGGAAGAAAATATAAAATTACTCATAGATTAAAACAACTGACTTGGAAAATAAATCCAGGAGAGATAATATCAGAATAATTAGAATACCTGAAAGCCGTAATCAAAAGGAGGACCTGGACAGCATTTTTCAAGAAAATATCAAGGTTAACTGCCCTGCTGTTCTGAAACCAGAGAGCAAAGCAGACATTGAAATAATCCACCAATGAACACAGGAAAGAGACCTCAAAATAACAATTCCAAGGAACATTATAGATTAATTACAGAAATATTAGGTAAAATAATACTACAAATGGCCAGAAAGAAATAATTCAGCAATTGGGGAATCACAATTAGGATCACACAGGACTTGGCAATTGCAAAATTAAAGGATCAGTGGTAATAGAACATGTTATTAAGGTGGGTAAAGGAGCTAGGACTATAACCAAAAATCACTTACCCACAAAATTAAGCATAATATATTGAGGGAAAATTTGCCATTCAATGAAATAGAAGAATTTCAAGCCATCATAAGGAGACCAGAAATAAACCAAAAATTTGACCTCCAATATCAAGAGAACCATAAACAGCAATAAGGGGAAATAAAATTTAAAGAATTCAATAGAGGTAAACTATTTACCTCCCTATATGAGATGATGATACTTGCCACTTAAAATTTGTATCACTAACAGTTCAGATTGAAGGAATGCCTATAGACAGAGGATATGGGTATAAGGTGAATTTGAAGGAATGACATAAAAATATTAAGGGATGAGAAAAAGGAATATAAAGGGTTAAAAAGGAATGGAGAGGTAGAATGGGGGTAAATTATCTCCTTTTTTTTTTTGCTTTTTGGAGGGGGGAAGGTAGGGCAATTTGGGTTAAGTGACTTGCCCAAGGTCACATGGCTAGTTTTTGTGTTAAGTGTCTGAGGCCAGATTTGAACTCAGGTCCTCCTGACTCCAGGGCCAGCACTCTATTCTCTGCAACACCTAGCCAGCCCATGGGGCAAATTATCTTATATAAAGAGGTGAGGAGGATGTATTACAGTGGAGGGGAAGATAGGACTGGCTGGGCAATAGGCATTGATGAACATTGCTCTCATTTATATTGACTCAAAGAGGGAATCATATATACAATCAGTTGGATATTGAAATCTATCTTACTGGACAGGAAATAGGAGGACAGGAGATTAAGCAAAGGTAGGGGGTGGAGACTGACAAAAGGGAGGGCAGGGGAATGTGGTGGACAGAAGCAAAACACTGGTGAGGTGGAAAAAGGTGAAAGGAGAGAAAGGATAAAGAGAAGGAAGAAAAGGATGGAGAGAAATACCCAGGTAAAGATAATAACTGTGAATGTGAATGGGATGAACTCTCCCTTAAAATGGAAGTGGAGAGTGGAGAGGATCAAAAACCATTGTCCTACAATATATTGCTTACAAGAAACACACTTAAAGCAGAGGGACACATATACAGAGTAGAAGTAAGGGGCTGCAGCAGAAAAATAGACCAAAGTAGATACCATAGACAACAAAGTGATCAAATTAGAGGAACAAGGAATGGTCTACCCATCAGGTCTATGGATAGTGGATAATTCATGACCAAACAAGATATAGCATTAGGAAACATACAATAATTAATTTTGATCATGTTAAATTGAAAAGCTTTTGTGCAAACGAAACCAATGCAGCCAAGATTTGAAGGAAAGCAGAAAGATGGGAAACAATCTTTATAGCACGTCTCTGACAAAGGCCTAATTTCTCAAATATAAAGATAACTGAGTCAAATTTTTGAGAATACAAGCCATTCCCCAACTGATAAATGGTCAAAATATATGAACAGGCAGTTTTCAGATGAAAGAATCAAAGCTAACTATAGTTATATGAAGAAGTGCTCTAAATCACTTTTGATTAGAGTAATGCAAATCAAAACAACTCTGAGGTACTACCTCATACCTATCAGATTGGCTAATATGACAAAAAATGAAAAGGGTAGATGTTAGAGATTTTGTGGGAAAGTTGGGACACTAATGCACTATTAGTGTTATGAAATAATCCAACCATTCTGAAGATCAATTTGGAGTTATAACCAAAGAGCTATAAAACTGTGCATAACATTTGATCCAGCAATACCACCACTTGGTCTACATCTCAAAGAGATTATCAGGGGGGCAGAGTCAAGATGGCAGAGTAGAAACAGGACTTCCATGGGGCTCATGCTCCCACCTCCTCAAATTCATATAAAAATGATTCTAAACAAACTTTGAAGCTACAGAACCCACAAAATGACACAGAGAAGCTAACCTCCCACTGAAGACAGTCCGGCAGGCCAGCAGGAAGGGGCCAGTGAAGCTATCTGGGAGCTGAGCACAGCCCCACATGAGCCACAGGTTTTAGTCTTGGGGCAGCCAAAACCAGCCCCTATCTAGAGGGACTACAGATCATCGACAGCTGTGGAGGTTTCCAGAATTATCAACCCATAGATGCTAAAGACAAAGTGAGAGGTCAGTGCAGTGTGGACTTTGGAACCTGGGAGTTTGGTAGTGAGGTCCGGCCTTTGACCCTGGGGTAAGAAGTAGGTGAGGTATGGCAGCTGGCCAGCAACTGGCACATGGCTGCTTCAGAGCTCCTGGCCTGCAAATTGTAGGGGGACAAAGCAACCAGTTTGAAGGGTAATCACTCTTGCTTTAACCTGCTTGGATCTGGATCACTGTCTGGGGTGGAGGTCCAGGGGTGTGTGACCAATGTGCCAGAGTGTGTGCAGGCTTCAGAGAGGGCAACCAACTAATAGCTCCAGCAGCTGAGAAAACCCCAGCGATTGGGACAAAGCTCCCTTCTCTGGTAGCAGAGTTCTATTGTGGCAAAAAGCTCAAAAGTCAAGTAATTGAGTGGCAACATAAGCAAGCGAGGGTCGCAAGGCAAGCACAGTGCTCTGATTTTGGATTCCATTTTTAAGGACAAAAAAGGATCAGGGCATGGAACAGGAGGAAGACAGACAGGTCAGAACTCCTACATCAAAAGCTTCCATCAAAGGAACAAGCTGCTTACAGGCCATAGAGGAGCTTAAGAAGGATTTTGAAAACCAAATAAGACTAGTGGAGGAAAAACTGGGAGGAGAAATGAGCATGATGCAAGAACATTATGAAATGACAGTCAAGAACCTGACTGAAGAAAATAACACCATAAAAAATAGACTAACTCAAATGGCAAAAGAGGTTCAAAAAGGCAATGAGGAGAAGAAGCCTTAAAAAGCCAAATTTGCCAGATGGAAAAATAATCTCAAATGCTCACTGAAGAGAATCATTCCTTCAGAATTAGATTGGAGCAAATGGAAGCTAGTGACTTTATGAGAAATCAAGATACTGTTAAAGAGATTCAAACAAATGAAAAAAATAGTAGGCAATGTGAAATATCTCATTGGAAAAATCACTGACCTGGAAAACATATCCAGGAGAGATTATTTAAAAATCACTGGACTACCTGAAAGCCTTGATCAAAAAAAGAAACTAGAAATCATCCTTCAAGAAATTCTCAAGGAAAAATGCCCTGATGTTTTAGAACCAGAGGACAAAATAGAGGTTGAAAGAATCCATAAATCACCTCCTGAAAAAGATCCCAAAAAGAAAACTCCTAGGAATATTATAGCCAGGTTTTCGAGTTCCCAGATCAAGGAGAAAATATTACAAGCAGCCAGGAATAAACAATTTGCATACTGTGGAAACACATTCAGGATAACACGGCATCTGACAACTTCTATACTGAGGGATGAAGGGACTTGGAATATGATATTCTGGAGGTCAAAGGAGCTGGGATTAAAACCAAGAATGACCTACCTATCAAAACTGAGTATCATGTTTCAGGGGAAAATATGGCTATTCAATGGAATAGAGAACTTTCAAGCATTCTTGATGAAAAAAAACTTGTTGAAAGTTGAAAAGAAAATTTGACACAGATACAAGAAGCAAGAGAAGCATGAGAAGGTAAACAGGGAAAAGAAATCATAAGGAACTTATCAATGTTGAATTACTTACATTCCTACATGAAAAAATGATAATTGTAACTTATGAAACTTTTCTGGGTATGATAATAGTTGAAGGGAATAGAAATGTATATATATATATGTATATGTTTATTTGTATGCATATGTATAAGTATGTAAACATACGTACATATGTCTACACAGGAGAGTATATGGGCATACGAATACATATATGACTGTGTGTATATGTGTGTACAGGTATACATAGAGTTCACAGAACCAATTGAATAGGAAGGGATGATACTTCAAAGGTGAAATTAAGAGATGAGAAAGGAATATAATGAGAGGACATGGGGAGAGACAGAATGGGGTAAATTATCTCATATAGAAGAGGTAAGAGAAAACTGTTAAAATGGAGGGGAAGAAAAAGAAGATAAAAGGGAATGAGTCACTCTTATTCCATTGAATTGGGCTTATGGAGAGAATGACATACAAACTAAATAGTGTATCTCACCCTACAGGAGGGTAGGGGGGAAGGGAATGAGAGGAATGATGGAAGGGTGAGCAGGCTGGGGGGAGGAAAGTTGGAAGCATCCACTTTAAAAAAATTATTTTTCACATGCTTTAACTTCTGATTTACATCATTCATTTCTGCCAGATTTTGAGTTACAAATTTTCTCCCCATTTTCCCCCTACTCACCCCCCCAAATAGCAGTCCCACAGGATATCCCCTTGTAGCAGCAAGCACCCCAAGTGTCCTCAGGGTTTGCAGCTACCACAGGTTCTTGGATCTGCTTTGTTAAAGGAAAGCAACTCAAAATGGGTTAACAAGCTTACTTTAATCAGTCAGACATATATCGTTTACCTTGTTCAGGAGAAAAGGTCAGCACCCTGAACCTCAAAGTATACAGGCATAATTATCAAGACAGAAACAGATCAAGTAGACAGCTTTCCAAACTGTCCAACCATTACATCCATACCCAGTCAACATCTGGG
>NW_027187391.1:63528522-63541022 GCF_028583685.1 Petaurus breviceps papuanus
TTAGCCTAGGGGCAGGGAAGATCTTTAAAATTTACATTCTTATTACAGTATCTGAAGTCAAATTTGAATTCGTGATAATGGGTATTCCCTGATTTCTAGCCTAGTGCTCTATCTACTGTGCCAACTATATACCTAGCTACTGCTTCTTTGGGGACTTTATATTAAATGAAACATTAGAAGTACACTCACAATCATTCTTAACCCCTAGTTAGAAAAAAAAATCCTGACTTTAATAGTTAACATATATAGTGGCAAGTAGAAGGGAGGTAAAAGTTCTCAATGTCATATTTTCTAGGTAAATTAAATGTAAAGTTCTATATTTATATTATGGTTTTCTTATAATAATTATAATGATATTATTTTGCTATTAAGTGTTTCTTCCTTGAGTTTCTCCCCACCCTCTGCTTAAGAACTTAAAGCCTTTAAAGCCATTATTCTTTCTTGCAGTGCCCCTCTGAGATACACAATTGAAAAGTATTATTATCCCTATTTTTACCAACGGAATAAAGAATTCATAGAAAAGCTGAATGATTTGATTCAGGCATTAAGACCAGCACGGATTTCTCTGTTGGCAGAGAAAACAAAAAAATGCTCACTTTTTTAAAATGCCCAGTTCTTGATTTACCTAATACTGGACTAGTATCCCAAAGGTATGACTATAACTCCAGGATATACCAGTTTTTTTTTTTTACTCAGGCATTTTATACTGCCAGATAATAATAACTGCCACTCACATAAACATTTTAAAATTTGCAAAGTATTTTATGTAAAATATCTCATGTGATTCTCACAATGACCTATGAGAAATATGTTTATAGGTATGATTATTGATCATTTCACAGTAGAGCTAAATGAGACTATGAGAGGTAAAATGAGTTGCTCATAATCACAGAGCTAGCAAATATCACAGGCAAGATTTTAATCCAGGTATTCTTTACATGTATAGCATTCTCACCACTATACCCAATTGTCTCTTACAGAATGCTCCAAGAAAATAACCTAGCTGAGAAAAACCTCAAGTCATCTTCCTATAATATGAAGTTTGTAAATTCTATTGTCATTTAAACAGGCATCATCAATCTGATTATATATGAACTTATGGCAAAAATTACACTGCCTAGTTCCATATCTAGAGTCATTATACCATATGTGGAACTCACATTAATTCAATGGGAGTTTGTGGGGTAGATCAATTGCGTTCTATGCCCTTAGTGAATGCAGTATCAATTTGATTAGCCATGCGAGCTTTATTCACATTACGGGAATTCTATTGCTCAACTCCCCCAAAGTATATTGAGAACACACCAATAATATTTCATGAGCTAATGAGATATAGTGGGTGATATATTATCATATTTTGCAACTATACTGGCTATAATGAATGCAGCCGTCTTAATTTTTGGAGAAAGAAAATATTACTAAGTATGTCATATGCAATATATTTTCCATGACAATTTCTATACATTATAAATAAGATTTCCCTTTGTAAATATATACACACATATGTGTACATACATGTATGTGTATGCATGTATATGTATATATGTATATAGTATTAGTAGACTGACATGTTTACATTGAACAAAAGAATTACTGAAATAGAAAGTCTCAAATATTTAGACACAATTGAGATTTACTCAACATGTTATCATTGAAGCTCTGGAGGAAGCATACTGATGCTGACTAGTTATCTGACTTGGAAACACTAATGATTGAACAGAATCTGTTTTTCTTATAAAACTTTATATCTATAGTCTATCATGACATCCACTATTACTCAAGGAACTTAAATTCTCTAGGGTAAGATAATATGTATGTGACCAATGTATATATTATGCACATATCTAATTATTTGTATGTGAATGTATGAGTAAACACATACAATGTAAAATATATAAAAGAGCATTGGTGGAGGCCAATTGTAGCTAAGAGGATAGAAAAGACTTCATGTAGAAGGTAGTGCTTAAGCTGAATTCTGAAATTTTTAAACATCAGAAAAAATAGAAAATTCCAAAATGTCAAATACACTGCATCTAAAATTTAGCTTACTCTTTTCCAACACTGCCCACCAAACCAGTGCCTCCTACTGCTATTCTTGTTACCATTAATGATGCACCAAATTTCCTAGCCATTCAGTCTTAATAATACAAGGTTATTTTTAACATATTTTTTCTCTTCTATCCTCCTTTATTCATTTAGTCACCAATTGCTGTATTTTATTCCTTCAAAATACTGCTTATTAGGGGCAGCCAGGTAGCACAGCAAGTAAAAGCACCTGCCCCAGAGTTGGGATGACCTGGGATAGAACCTGGGCTCAGACACTTAACACCCACCCAGAAACACCTGGCCGTGTAACCTTGAGCAAATTACTTAACTCCAATTGCTTAGGGGTGGCCAGGTGGTGCAGTGAGTAAGAACACTGGCCCCAGAGTTGGGATGACCTGGGATTGAATCCAGGCTCTGATACTTAGCACCACACCCAGAAATAACTGGCCATGTAACCTTAAGCAAGTTACTTAACCCCAATTGCTTAAAAAAATACTGCTTATTGTTGTCTCCTTCATTGTCATCCTGATTTGCTACTATCTTAATTCATGCCCTTAGCCATATCTATATCCATTGAAAATTAGTCCATTCCTCAAGACACAACACAAACACAAAACTTCAACATCACTCTAGACAAAATGATTTCTCTCTCTTCTCAAAATTCTTAAAATATATTTAATACAATTCTGAAAGCAGTTCTTAATCATTTCACATATGACAAGTTCTAGGTTTGTCACTCTGAGACCAGAACAAAAATTAGAAGAAGTCTAATCTCTAGGTACTTATAACATCGTAACCCCTCAGTATTATATATCTGTTGAGTCCATGGATAATTCTTAAACACACACACACACACACATACATATACCATACCATTCAGATCTTGCTCTGAATTGTGTAGGTATTTAGATTTTTAATTCATACCTGGGATACAAATGCCTACATTTTGTCAGTGAGACTGGTTGGAAAGCCTTTTTCTACTTAGCAGTAATGGAGAAATATTTTTTTATAACTTTGTATTCTTTGAAAAAAGGCATTCATATAATTAAAAAGTCAAATGTAGACTATTTTTGGCCAGCCCTGAGTTTACTTTTTTTTTTAATTATGCAATTTGACTTTATTTTTTCAGTTCCCAATTCTTGTCTTTTGTCCTCTCCTTTCAACTACTGAAGAAGCAAGAAAAACAAATTCAATTACAAATGCATATAGTCATACAAAACAAATTTCTCACATTACCTGTGTTAGAAAGGAATAAATGAAGCAAGGAAGGAAGGAAGAAAGGAAGGAAGGAAGTACATGAAGGAAGGAAATGATGCAAGGAAGGAAGGAAGCAGAGAAGAAAAAGGAAAGTAAAGAAAAAAGTAAAATAAGAATAAATAAAAAAAAACATCCTTCAATCTGCATTCTGAGTTTATTTTCTCTTTATTTGGAGACATATTGCATGTTTCATCATGAGTTGTTTGGAATTCTGGTTAGTCATTGTGTTAATCAGAACACTTAAGTCTTGCAATGTAGAATATTTTTATACTATTTTTTATACCATAAAGTGCTTTTATGTTTTTATTTTATTTTAGACTCAAACACAACAATACAAATATAGAATAGAGGAAAGAAAGAAAAATATTTCATAAACTTAAATATCAGAACTTAAATACAAAGTAAGAAGGGAAAAAAATATGTCATGTGAATAGTAGAAAGTAAGAGGAATAAAAATAGGCAACAATAAATTTTCACTTAAAGAAAGCCTTATGATATATACTACACATTGTGCTGAGGGCTGTCCATCTTTTCTTTGTTTTCTTACAAGTTTTCTTTTGTTCTCTGTTGTACACTTTTTCACTTTGTTCTCCTCCTCACCCCCCACTCCACCCCAAGAAGGCTACAATTAAGTGTGAATATATTTCTCAATAACTATAGATATATACATACATATATAGACATATACTTTCCCAAACATACCCTACTTCTGATCTTTTTTTGTCTTTATGTTTGTGCATGTCTCTTATTTCCTATCCCTCCTTCCTCCCCTACTTTGCTTCTAGCTACTACATTGCCTTCCTATTACTTGTCTACCTCCCTCCAAGGATCCCTCCTCTATCCTACCATTCCTATAAATCTAAACACCTTTCTATAGTCCCCTTTTACATATCCCCTGCCTTCCCCTCTAGAGATCCCTCTCTTATCCTTCCATTCCCAATGATCTAAATATTGTTCTATACCACCTTTTATCCATTCTCTTAAACTTTCATCTAAATATCCCTCCGTTGTCCTCTCCCTCCTCTCTAACCCCTTACCATTTTATTTCTTCTGAATTTAGAAGACTTTTATACTCTTCTAAATATATATATTGTTCCCTTTTAAACACATTCCCAATGTAAGTAGGTTAACTACTACTAACTACCAGTCTTCCTCCCCCATCTAATTTTTCTGTATAGCTTCTTCCTCTTGCACCTCATTTGTAGAAAACAATTACTCTTTTTAATGGTTCCTAAATATTTTTACTTTTTAAATTCATGTAATACTCAGGTTTACCCCAATCTTTCTTATGCGCTACCCAATTATTAAAAGAAAAACATTTTGCATTTTATATACATAAAATGTAAATGTTCTTTCCTTATTGAATCCCTTATAGTCAGTCTGGATATGTGTCGTGTGTTTCTCTTGACTCTTATATGTCACATTTTCTACTAAGTTCAGTTTTTTTTTAATTGAATGTTAGACAATCGACTAAATGTCCATATTTTCCCATTTAGGATTATGTTTAACTTTGCTGGGTTTGATATTTTCAGCCAGAGCCCCAGTTCTTTTGCTCTTTGATATATAGTATTCCAAGATCTGTGGTCCTTTTATGTCTCTGCTGTTAGGTCTTGTGTGATTCTAATTGTGTGACACCATCATATTTAAATTGTTTTATTCTTGTTGTTTTATTTTTTAAGCAATAGGGGTTAAGTAACTTGCTCAAGGTTACGTGGCCAGTTATTTCTGGGTGTGGTGCTAAGTATCTGAGCCCGGATTTGATCACAGGTCATCCTGACTCTGGGTCCGGTGCTCTTACTCACTGTGCTACCTGACCGCCCCTCTTGTTGCTTTTAATATTTTATCTTCTAGCTAGGGGTTTCAGAATTTGACTATAATATTCATATGGGTTTTCCTCATAAGATCTCTTTTTAGTAGTGATTGATGGATTTTTTTTCTATTTCTACTTTCTTCCCTTATTCTAGTGCTTCAGTACAATTTTCTTTAATTATTTCTCATATTATTGTATATAGATTTGTTGTTTTTTTTATGGGTGGCTAGGTGGCACAGTGAATAGAGCACTGTCCCTGGAGTCAGGAGGACCTGAGTTCAAATCCAACCTCAGATACTTAACACAAAACTAGCTGTGTGACCATGGGCAAGTCACCTAACCCCAATTGCCCTACCTTCCCCCCCTCCAAAAAGCAAAAAAAAAAAAAGATTCTTTTATTTATCATAGCTTTCAGTTAGTCCAGTTTTTTTTTTATGTTTTCTCTTCTTGATCTATTCTCCAGAGCTTTTTTTTTGATCCTGTATCCTCATGTAGTTATAACTTAAAGTGATTAAATGATATCCAAGAATACATGTTTTAATGAACATTCTATAATTACAGAACCAGTAGGAATGACCAGTAAGTAATTTATGTCTATTCACGCAGGGCTAACAGAACTAAAATGCTATTGTCCTTTGACTTCAGGGTCTATATAGTGAGTGAAAACAGAAGATCTATCAACTTAAATTTTCTATATGTTAGCACATCAAGAGTAGGATAACATAATTGACTCTGAAGAACTTCCAAGATCTTTAAGTGACTCCTAACTCTGTATCAGACACATTAGAGCAATGCAGAGATATGTCATTTTCCCTGTCCTTGAAAAGTCAATAATCTCCTTGATAATACAATATAGTGACCTTCTGCTGCTGAGCTAGAGCTGGCTGGTGTGTGCTCAGGCTAGACCTGAGGCTAGGTGCAATCTCTCTGCATTAACCTGGGGTTACACTGAAGCTTGGGGTATAACATATGGGGGAGGGGAGGTCTGGCCATTGGAGGTCTCCTCCTCCCCTAGGGCTGTGCTAGAGCACAGGTAGGCTTAGCCACTGGTGGATGCCTGTCTGTGTTGATGTCTGACAATTCCCTTGGCTGTGCAAAGGCACTCCTGGGGTCCTGGTGTTGGCACTTGCTGGCTCTACCACCCTGGGCCTCAGGATCTGTCACTGGTCAGCTGAGGTGGGGCTTGCTGCTGGCTTACTGGGATGCCTTTCATCTTATACTGGCTCCCTTCAGTTATAGCAAGAGGTTAATCCCACTAGCCTCATGATCTACAAGACTGCTCTGCCCTTTCGGCTGGCTTCACTATTCCAGGATATTTCCTGTGGCAATATTCTTTGGTCGACAGGGAGAGGGTGATGAGACCATATTCAGTTTATTCCACCATCTTAGCTTCCAGAAGTTTAAATATGTGACTTTCAAACATTTAGTCTGTGGACTGATAGCTCCAGGAGTAGCTGCTGCTATTGCCATAGGCCCTGCACAGGACTGTACCCCTTTCTCACCCAGTACTGACAGACCCCCTTGCTGAGAGGAGAGATCTGGGAATAAATGGGATCATCACTCTCTTTTTATGATCAGAGATACACAATTACACTTTCAGAATTTGATTCTTACTTAGTTCATAGCTACAGTATGTAGCAGTACTATCCTGTCCTTGGATCTGGGACATATATTTGGGAAGTTGGTGTCCAAGTTTCCATAAGTCACCCATTCCTGTACCCAGTGCCATTTCTAAGATCTCATTGGATCTCTTTCTGTCTTGGTACTTCATGCCCTGGTACCCTGACTTAGCCCTTTTTCATTCCGTATGCGCTGGAGTACACCACATCACATGCATTACTGGATAGGCCCTAATCCTGGTATCTGTAGATTTCCCTTCTCACTTAGCTGTCTAGGACAAGAAAATAATTCACTATTACTTTTTCCTTGATTTTCCCTATCAGAATTTGGTCTGGTTCGTTTTCTACATACTGTGAAGAAGGGATAATGGGTAATTAGGAATAAGTGCTTCCTCTTATTCTGGCATTTAAACTTACACTTTCAATGATATAAATGACCCCTGGTGAGTGAATTCCTTTTTTACAAATTTAGATTTCAATCATAATCAAGAAACATTAATTACCTACTATGTGCCAGGTGCTTACTAATATTTTTTAACTATTTTGCAAATAAATAGACTTAAAAAAATTGTTTGTGGAATTTAGAAGTTAGGTGATTTGCCCAGGACAACACAGTTATTATATACCAGAAGTGGAATGTGAAACTAGACTTTTAGCTTGGTTCTCTACCCACTATAGCATTCTTTTTCTATACTCATTATAAAGGTAATCAGAAACTCAAAACCAATCTTCTCACTGGCTTAGATTAATTACTTATGGCTTCATTTCTACATGAAGTGTAGGGTTGAATTTCTCCTCTCCCAAGCTCTTTCACAGGCACAGAACATTGGGTAATCAATTTTTACCAGTGAACAGTTTTATGCAGATTGGTTTTAAACTTCTTATTACATTCAACAAATATATTTATGTAGAATTTGATAATAGAATAGATTATCATGTTCCCAAGCAACTTTATGAATCTACTGAGCATTGGAATCATGTGAGATAATAAACAAAGACCCACATACATACATATGTGTATGCATGTATGTGTGTATGTATGTATATATATGTACACACACACATATATATGTGTATATATATACGTATACACACACACATAGTTCATAAATTCAAAGTGCATAGTTCAAAGAAGATATCCCCCATAGGATAAAATAAGTTCATTCTATTGATGTTGAGATTTTCCAAATATTTTAATTCATAAATGATTTTGAATTAAATGTACTCAAACATAGAATCTTCCAAAAGCTGTAGGGGCTGATATTTATAACACAAAGACATTAAACACAAGGGAAAAGCAAAAAATTTTAAAAATCTACACAAGATAATATATTTAAAACTGGAAGGGATTTTAGATGTCATGTAATTGAATTCTGTCGTTTTACAAATGAGGAAACTGAGGCCCAGGGAAATTAAGTGACTGCCCTATGCTTACACAGGTGGTAATTGACATTCAGAATATTGTTTAGATTACACAACATTCAAAGTTATATCAGTCCATAGGATTAGTGTGCCATTTTGTGTATCTTCAACAGAAATCACTCATGAATAGATAAAATATTAAGGCTCATAAAACACTTCTCTAGGAGGATATGCAATCATTATTATAACCAATTTAAAGATGTGACTTGTCCATTGTCATGAAGTTGGTATAAGTGGTTAAGCAGTAGGATGCAGAAGCATTTCCAATAAGATCAGGATGTCACCTTAATCACCTCTCTTTAATATTTTACTAGAAGTGTTATTGTTAGCAATAAGAGAAAAAAAAAAGAAATTTAAGAAATTAAAATACACAATGAGTAAAAGAAAACCATCACCCTTTGCAGATGATATCATGGTAGTCTTACAAAATCCAAAAGACTCAAGTAAAAAAAAAACTACTTGAAATAACTAACAAGTTTAATAGTTGTAGAATATAAAATAAACTGCATGAAGCATCAGTATTTCTATATATTACTTACAAAGCCTAGCACGATGAGATAGAAAGAAAAATACATTTAAAATAATTGCTGAAAATGTAAAACATTTGGGAGTCCACATGCCAAGAGGAACTCTGTGAACAAAATTACAAAACATTCTTCATACACATAAATTCCTATCTAAACAATTAGAAAAATACCATTTGCTCATGGGAAGGCTTAACTAAAATAATTAAAAAAAAGAACTCTACCTAAATCAATTTACTTATTTACTGCCATAAAAATCAATCAAAAATTATTTTATAAAGCCAGAAAAAATAACAAAATTCATCAAGAAGAAGAAAAAGTCCAGAATATCAAGGGGATTAGTGGGAATATAATGCAAAGGAAGGATGGCCTAGCTATACCATAGCTAAAACTATATTATAAAGCAACAATCATCAAAACTATTTGGGACTGACTAAGAAACAGAGTGGGTCTGTGGAATATGTGAGATACACAAGACACAATAGTCCATTACTATAGTAATCTACTGTTGGACAAATCCAAAGACACCGGATACAAAGATAAGAATGCATTATTTAACAAACTGTTGTGAAAAATGAAAAATAACTTAACAGAAACTAGGCATAGACCTATATCTCACACCCTACACTAACATAAGGTCAAAATAGGCACATGATTTAGATATAAAAGGTGATACCATAAGCAATTTAGGAAAGCAAGCAATAGTTTACTTGTCAGATCTATGGAGAAGGGAAGAATTTATGAGCAAACAAGAAATAGAGCACATTATGAAATATAAAATGGATGTTTTTATTTATATCACATTAAAAAGGTTTTGTACCAACAAAATCAATGCAACTAAAATTAGAAGAGAAGCCAAAAGCTAGGAAATAATTTTTACACCAATGTTTCTGATAAAGGTCTCATTATTAAAATATAGAGAACTGATTCATTTTTTTTAAAGAATGGAAATCATAGGGGCAGCCAGGAAGCACAGTGAGTAAGAGCACAGGCTTCAGTGTTGGGATGACCTGGGGATCAAATACGGGCTCAGATACTTAGCACCACACCCAGAAATAACTGGCCATGTATCCTTGAGCAAGTTACTTAACCCTGATTGCTTAAAAAAAAAAGAATGCAAATCATTTTCCAATTGAAAAATGATCTAAGGATATGAATAGGCAATTTTCTTTTTTGGGGGGGGCAGTTGGGGTTAAGTGGTTTGCCTAAGGTCACATGACTAGTAAGTGTTAAGTGTCTGAGGTCATATTTGAACTCAGGTCCTCCTGATTCCAGGGCCAGTGCTCTATTCACTGCACCACCTAGTGGCCCCAAATAGACAATTTTCAGAAGGAAAATTAAAGCTATCTATAGTCATATTAAAAAAGTGCTCTAAATCATATTGATTAGGTATTTATCTAATTAAACAATACTGAGGTTCTACCTCATGCAAATCATATTGGCTAATATGACAGAAAAGGAAATGCTAAATGTAGGAGAAGATGTAGGAAAAGTGGGACACTAATGGATTGATGGTGAAGTAGTGAACTGATTCAAATATGCTGGAGAGCAATATGGTACTATGCCCAAAGGGCTATAAAACTGCATACCATTTGATTCAGCAATAACACTACTAGGTCTGTATCCTAAAGCAATCATAAAATAGGATAAGTGACCCACACATGCAAAAACATTTATAGCAGTTCTTTTTGTGGTGGCAAAGAATTATACATTTTGTGGATGCCCATCAATTGGAGGAATTACTGAAGAATTTAAGGTATATGAATATGATGGAATACTGTTGTATTATAGGTAATGATTAGCAGGAGGATTTAGGGAAAAAAACTCTGAAAAGTTTCCATGAACTGATGCTAAGTGAAGTGAAGTGAACAGAACCAGTAGAGCATTGTACACTGATAGCAACATTGTGTGATGAGTAATTATGATAGACTCAGCTGTTCTCTGCAATACAATGATTCAAGACAGTTCTAAAAGATTCACGATGAAAAATGCAAAACACATCCAGAGAAAGAATTATGGAGTCTGAATATAGACTGAAACATATTACTTTCATTTTTCTTTCTTTCTTGTGGTCTTTCCCTTTCGTTCTGATTCTTATTTCACAATATAACTGATATGGAAATATGTTAACATAATTGTATATGTATATCCTATATCAGATTGCTTACTCTCTTGGGGAGGCAGGAGGAAAGGGAAGGGTGAGAAAAATTTGGAACTCAAAATTTTACAAAAATGAATGTTGAAATCAATATTTATATGTAATTGGAAGAAAAATAAAGTACTATTAAGAAAAAATAAAACAATAAAAGAAGGGGGGGGATCTGTGCAATTGCATTATACTTAAATCCACCATAGGTAAGGGATTGATATGAATACTAAAGATAAATTTATCAAAGCACATGATGCTTCAATTCACAATAGAAATATTAAATTTTGAAAGACTTAGAGAGTAACATAGTAATTATAGCAACATTTAATGTTCCTTTCACAGAGCTCTACGAGTCTAAGAGAAGGAATAAAAAGGGAAAATATTGAACTGTTGTAGAAATTGAAGCAGAAAGTTATGAAATCTTCTGAATGGGAAGATCAAATACATACAAACATATACATATATATATATGAACATACACACACACATATATATAGTGTGTATCTATATCTATATAACTATATATTTATTGGTCTCAACATCACTCCTTACTTAGATAAAACACAGAATCTATTTAAAAACACAGGGAAGTTGTGAGTAAATGAAAGCAAACAACCCCAGAAGAATTAAATATATAATTACAGATGAGAATGGAGTAGAAATAGAAATAGAGAACACAAGTAAATGGTCTAAAACTCAATGATAATTAATTATTGTATATTGGGTAATAATGAGTCAAAGTAAAAATGATACAAATATCTCTTTGAAAGAGAATCATAACAATGAAATATAATAACAAAATTTCTAGAATTCAATTAAAAATTTAAGAGGAAATAGTTCACATTATTTGAAAACATTCATTAACAAAGAGAATATTGAGCTGACTATGCAATTTAAGTAGAAAATCAAAAAATAAACCCTGCACAAAAGAGAAAACATTAAAAATTAGAAGAGAAATATATACTGAAAAAACAAAAAATATGTGAACTGGTAAACAACATTAGATGCTTGTTTTTTGGAAAAAAAACTAACCAAATGAATACATATATTGTTAAACTGATTTGAAAGAAAAGACAACCAAATTTCCAAGAGATAAAAAGGAACACAATGAAGTCATCAAAAAATAAATCTAGCAAAAATAAAAAAAATAGAATTATCAAAATCTGGTACACAATTATATGCTAACAATTTTTTTTCAGAAGAAATATCATCACTTAAAAATATAATGTTACAAGATGAAAAGGTCATGGAATAGAGAATTGAACTAAATCTAAGAAAATAAAAAGAAATAATGCATAAGGGAGATAAAAAGGGGTAAATCGCCTGGGCTAGACAGATTTGCCAGTTAATTGTGTTGTACTGAGAACATTTAACTTATGATACAGAACATATTTTAATAAAGTAGAAGAAAATTTTCTACTAAATTTCTTGTATGATGTAAATATAGTCTTCATATACAAATCAGAGATGGATTAATAAAAACACCAATTTTTAGTGTATTTCTTTAACTATTAGTAATGTGAAATTTTTAGGAAAAATCCTATGGAACAATATATAAATTTATCCCCAAATCTTTCATTTTGAGCTTATTGAATTTATTGCAGTGATTCAAAGATGCAATAATAGGAAAATGATTTATATAATCCATCATATTTAATATAAATCACATGATT
>NW_027187391.1:63546022-63648522 GCF_028583685.1 Petaurus breviceps papuanus
TCTCCTTTATCTGGGAACTGCCGAACCTGGCTATAATATTCCTAGTAGTTTTCTTTTTGGGATCTTTTTCAGGAGTTGATTGGTGGATTCTTTCAACCTGTAATTTTCCCTCTGATTCTAAAACATCAGGGCAATTTTCCCTGAGAATTTCTTGAAGGATGATTTCTAGATTCTTTTTTTTTTTGATCATGGCTTTCATGTAGTCCAATAATTTTAAAATGATCTCTCCTGGATGTGTTTTCCAGGTCAGTGGTTTTCCCAATGGGATATTTTACATTGCTTTCTATTTTTTGATTTGTTTGGATTTGTTAAATAGTATCTTGATTTCTTATATAGTCACTAGCTTCCATTTGCTCAAATCTAATTCTGAAATAATTATTCTCTTCAGTGAGCATTTGAGATGCTTTTTCCATCTGGCTAATTTGGCTTTTTAGGCATTCTTCTCATCATTGCTTTTTTGAGCCTTTTTTTTTTTACCATATGAGTTAGTCTATTTTTTACGTTTTACTTTATCCAGTCAGGTTGTTGACTCTTTTTCATGTTTTTCTTGTATCATTCTCATTTTTCTTTCCATTTTTCCTCCACTTCTCATATTTGCTTTTCAAATCCCCTTTTAAGCTCTTCTATAGCTTGTAACCAGTTCATATTTTTCTTGGAAGCTTTTGGTGCAGGAGTTCTGACTTTGTTGTCTTCCTCCTGTTCCATGCTTTGATCCTTTTTGTCCCCAAAATAGGAGTCTCAAGTCAGATTGTTCTGCTTGCTTTGCTTCCTTTGCTTGCTCATGTTCCCACTCAATTACTTGATTTTTGAGCTTTTAGCCACAGTAGAATTCTGCTTCCAGAGAGGAGAGCTTTGTCCCAAATTCCATGGGTTTTCTCAGCTGCCAGAACTATTAGTTGGCTACTCTCGCTGAAGCCCCCACACACTCTGGCTCACTGCTCATGCATCCCAGGACCTGCACCCTTGACAGTGATCCAGATCCAAGCAGGTTAAAGCAAGAGCAATTCTCCCTCAGCCTGGTTGCTTGGTCCCCCTGCATTCTGCAGGCCAGTAGCTCTGAAGCAGCCATATGGAGGTGGCTGCATTGCAGTGGTGCCTCAGCCACTTCTCCCTCCATGGGGCAGAGGCCTGACTGTACTCCCAGACTCCCTGTTCCCAAAGTTCACATGAACTTCTCACTTTGTCCTTAGCATCTATGAGTTGATAATTCTGGAGACCTCCACAGCTACTGGTGATCCACTCTCCCAAAGTCCCTCCAGCCAGGGCTGGTTGTGGCCACCCTAAGGCTAAAACTGCAGTCTCACAAGGGCCTGGGCTCTGCTCACAGAGCAGTATGATGGTCCATTCCTGCCAGCCTGCCAGGCTGTCTTCAGTGGGAGGTGAGTTTCTCTCTGTCACTTTGTGGGTTCTGTAGCTCTAAAGTTTGTTTAGAGTCTTTTTTTTGACATGTATTGGAGGAGGTGGAGGCAGGAGCCGAGCTGAAGTCCTGTTTCTACTCCACCATCTTGGCTCCACCCCCCTTGCTATATTCTTATACCATTGCATTATCTATGTTCTGTTTTAGTAAAATACAGTTAACCTGATCATGTCGTTTAATTAGGTACTTTTTTATTTTGCTTTTTTGTGGAGGGGGGAAGGGCAGAGCAATTTGGGTTCAGTGACCTGCCCAAGGTCACACAGCTAGTAATATTAGGTACTTTTTTGATTTTGCTTTGACTGAGATTATCATTGCTTACTCTGTCTAAATTTCAGCTGAAGCATAATAGATTCTTGTCCAATCTTTTATTTTACCTCTATGTCTGTCTTTTTCAAGTGTATATCTTGTAAATAATATATTGTTGTATTCTGGTTTTTAATCCATTATGCTATTAATTTCCATTTTATGAATTATATCATTCCATTCACATTTGTAGTTATGATTACTAACTATGAATCTGAGTCGATCCTATTTTTTTTTTACATTCCCTTCCTTTATCCCCCTCCCTTCAAAAGTCTGTTTTGCTATGGACCACAGCCTTCCTTAATCTGTCCTCCCTTTTATCATCTTCCCACCCCTATCCCTTTTTCCTCTCCTTTTCTTTAATGGGTAACATTGATTTTTATACACAATCAAGTAAATGTATGTGTGTGTGTGTGTGTGTGTGTGTGTGTAGTACACACATATGCACACACAAATACATACATACATTCTTCCTTCTTTAGACCCATACCAATGTGAGTTAAGGTTGAGCACTGCACCACTACCCTCCTCTTTCCTTTCTAGTATAAATATACTGCCTTTCCTTCCTCTTTTATGTGAGAAAATTTTACCCATTTTCACTCTCCCTTCCCCCTTCACCAACTGCATCCTTCTTTCTTATCGCCCCCTCCCCCTTACCCCATTTGGAGATCATCCCAGGATCATAGACTCATACTCCTCCAGTTTCCATAGACTCCCTTTAGCTACACTAATAATGATAAAGTTCTTGGGAAGTACATGTAACATCTTCCCATATAGGCATGTAAATAGCTTAGCTTTATTGAGTCTTTTAAGATTATTCTTTCATGTTAACTTTGGATGATTTTCTTGAATGTGGTGTTTGAATGTCAAATTTTCTAATCTGCTCTGGTCTTTTAATCAGGAATGCTTAAAATTCCTCTATTTCATTCAATATCCATTTTCTCCAGTGAAAGATTATTACTCCATTTTGTTATGTAGGTGTTTCTTGGTTATAATCCTAGTCTTTTTGCCCTCCAGAACATCATATTCCAAGCCCTTCTCACCTTTAACTTGGAAACTGCTAAATATTATGTTATCATGACTGTGGCTCCATGATATTTGTTTTATTTTTTTATGGCTGCTTGCAATATTTTCTCCTAAGCTTGGGAGCACTGGAATTTGGCTAGAATATTCCTGGGGATTTTTTTTATGTAGGGATCTCTTTCAGAAGTTGATGGGTAGATTTTTCAATATCTATTTTACTCATTTCTTCCTCTAATTCTCTTAACTTCTCCTCTAGGAATTTGGACACTATTTCACTTGGTACACATAGGTTATGTAATGATACTGTTTCATCCTTGATGGTGTCTTTTAGCAGGATATAGTTTCCTTCCTCATCTCTTTTAATTAGATTTATTTTTGCTTTTGCTTTATCTGAGATAAGGATTGCTACCCCTGTTTTTTTTTTTTTTACTTTAGCTGAAGCATAATATATTCTACTTTAGCCTTTTATCTTTACCCCATGGGTATCCCTTTGTTTCAAATGTGTTTCTTGTATGCAGCATATTGTAGGATTATAGTTTTTAATCCATTCTGCTATCCAACTCTGTTTTATGGGAGAGTCCATCCCATTCACATTCACAGTAATGATTACTATCTATCTCTTTCCCTCCATCCTATCCTCTCCCCTGCTTATGTTTTTTTTTTTGTTTCTTCCTTATCCCTTCTGCTCCTTAAGGGTTTTCCTTTTGACAACCTCCTCCCTCAGTGTTCCCTCCATGTGACCCCTCCCCCATTCTTTACATACCCTTTCCCCTTACTGCTATTTCCCTCCTTTTTAATTCCCCCTTTTTCTTCCCTACCTCCCCTTACCTTCCTACTGCCTATAGGATGCAATGGATTTTTATACTTCTCAGAGTATGTTATTGCCCCTTTGATCCCAAACCAATGAGAGTAAATTTCATACAGTGCTCCTCTCCTCCACCCTTTCCCTCTATTTAATGAGTTTTTGTGTCTTTTCATGTTAGAATCTTAAACTTAACTGATTATGTTGATTCCTCTTTGAACCAGAACCAGTGAAAATAATGTTCAAATGATGTTCCTGTCCCACTTTTCTTCCCTTCTACTATAGTATGTTTTTATGCCTCTTTGTAAGGCACAATTTACCTTTTTCTGTCTCATCCTTTCTTTTTATCCCACTACAATCCCTTTGAACCCCTTAATAAGGTTTTTTTTATCATCAGATTAGTTCATTTATACCCACACCCTCTATCTATGTATATCCCTTTTAAAGGTCATGATAATCATATAAATTTAAATATTGACCATTATCAGCTTCTCATATAGGGATGTAAACCATTTGCTCTTATTGCATCCCAAGTCATGTTCATGTGTACATGAGTGTGTGTGTGCATATGTGTATGTGTGAGTGTGTGTTTTCCTTGTTTACCTTTTTATGTCTTTCTTGAGTCTTGTAATTGGAGAACAAATTTTCCATTGAGCTCTGGCTTTTTATACTAGGAGAGTTTGGAAGTCCCTTATTTCATTAAATGACCATCTCCTCAACTGAAAAAATTATGCTCAGTTTTGCAGGGTAATTAATTCTTGGTTGCAGTCCTAGTTCTTTTGCCTTACAAAATATCAAATTCCAATCCCTCCCATCTTTTAATGTAGAAGCTGTTAGGTCCTGTGTAATTCTGACTGTAGTTCCATGATATTTTAATTGTTTCTTTTTTTTAAGTAATTGGGGTTAAAACTTGCTCAAAGTTACACATCCAGTTATTTTATGTGGGTGCCAAGTATCTGAGGCCGGAACTGATCCCGGGTCTCCTGATGCCCGGGCCAGCACTCTTACTCACTGCACCAACTGACTGCCCCTGAATTGTTTCTTTTTTGTTGCTTGCAATATTTTCTCCTTAATTTTGTAATTCTGGAATTTGACTCTATTTCTTGGAGTTTTCAATTTGGGATCTCTTTCAGGAGGAGACTGGTGAATTCTTCCAATAACTATCTTACCTTCTGATACTAGGACTTCAGGACAATTTTTTTGACAGTCTCTTGGAGGATGTTGTCTAGGCTGCTTTTTTTCATCGTTGCTTTCTGGTAGACCAATAATTCTTAAGTTATCTCTCCTGGATCTGTTCTCTAGGTTAGCTGTTTTTTCCAGTGAGATATTTTACACTTTCTTCCAATTTTTCAATCTTCATGTTATGTTTGATTGACTCGTGGTGCATCATAGAGTCCTGAGCTTTGATTTAATTGATTCTAATTTTTAGTGAATTATTTTATCCAGTTAGTTTTTGAAGGTCCTTTTTTAGGGAGGCATTTTCTCCAATTAGTTCACAAATTTTACTTTTTAAGGATTTGTTTTCTTCAGTGAGACTTTTTTCCAGTTTGGTCACTGTAGATTTAAATTTGTCTTTTACCTCCTTAATTTGGCTTTTAAAATCTTTCTTGAGCTCCTCCAAGAATGTTTTTTGGGCTTGAGAGCAGTTCATAACTCCATCTATGGTCTCAGGTGTGGACTCAGAGTTCATGGTGTCTCCTGGAAGTGATTCTTCTCATTCAGAATAATAGGATTCTTTTGTCCTTGGTATTGCCTTTGCAAGTTGCTTTTAGCCCAATGTAATTGTCTATTTCCTGTCCTTTAAAGTGTATTTCTGCTCCTAGGGTACAGAGAGCTCTGACCCAAGCTTTTCAGGCTGTGAGCTAGATGCCTGGTTGTTGGCTTTGTTTCCTGTAGTCTCTGGGTGTGTAGATTGAGGTCAAGGCTAGGAATCTCAGTGTTTCCCCTGAGTTACCCTGAGTATCACAGAGAAATCTGTGTGGGAGGGGTGGTTTGGCCACTTCAGATTTCTTCCTCTCTGCCCCTGCGCTACAGCTCAGGCAGGCTTTTGCTGGTCAGGTGAAGGGGGACTTGTTGGGACCCCTACTTCTCTTCTCTTCAGACTCCTTACTGCCTCAGTTACACCCTTTCTCTGTGACTCCTAAGCCTGAGACTATTTCTGCTATTTCAGGATTTTACTCTGGGTGGGACATTTATCTCTAGATTTTCTTGGTCAGGGAGGGGAAATCAGAGCAGCCAAAGTTAATTTTGCCATCCTGGCCCCTGGAAAATTAGGTAGGTGATCTTTAAACTTCCAGGCTGGGGGCTGATAGTCCCAGGAGAAGCTGCTGTCTCTGCTGCAGGCCCTGAGCTTTCTCTTACCCAGCTCTGAGGGATCCTCATGTCCCGTGGTGAGATGGCTGTGAATAGCCCTTAGGATGGGTGAGTCTAATGGCTGGGGCTCCTTCTATCTCTGCTGTAGTCTGCTCTCTAGTCCAAGCTGCTGCAGCCCCTGGATGCTCCATGCTCCCCCTGCCCTGAAACCATGTGGGCACTTTCCTGGGCTGGATTCTGCCATGCTCCATCTCCCAGCGGATTCTGACACTCCAAAATCCATTCAGATTCACTTTTTAAAGTTTAGTGATGGGATTCACAGAGGAGCTTAGAAAAGTTTCTGCTTCAATTCTGCTATCTTGGCTCCACCTCCAAGGATGTATTTTTTAAAGTAAATTTTTATACTTAGATTTTTTCTATTTTGCATTTTAAAAGTTTTTTTCTTCTGTCAGTGAATTTTGTCCCTTTTTAAGCATTAAGTCAATTCTCTTTTTTTAACGTGATATTTTCTTCAGTATTTTTATGCCTCTTTTATTGAACTGCTAACTTTTTTTCATAATTTCTTATATCACCCTCCTATCTTTTCTCAATTTTTCCCTATACTTCTATTATCTCTTTCTTTAACTTTTCTTGGCATCTTTTTTGGTCTTGGAACCAATTAGTAGTTTTCTTTGAAGGTCTGAAAGTAGTGTTTTTATGTTATTATCTTCTTCTGTGTTCGTGTCTTGATTTTCCCTGCCATCATAGCAGATTGTGTTAATAGGATTTTTCCTCCACCTATATCTTGACTTGCACTTTATGTTAAAGTTCAGAACTACTTGCCTGGGAATAGAGTGGCACTCAGGCAAGTTTCATCCTTTACTTGCTGCTTTTTTCAGAGCTAGTTCTGGTCTTCTCCAAGTTTTCAGTGCAAGGTGGCATGATCTCAGAGGAGTTTCTTCATGTCTGTGTCTGGTCTTCATCCAGAAAGGAACACTGATCCCTGTAGCCTCACATGCTAGCATTCCTATGTAGCTTGAAATTGTGATACATTCCATTGTTCTGCAACCACAAGTCAAATTGTTCTTTTCTGCTTTGGAACTGCAACCAGGGATTCTGTTCCCTTGCAACTAAAAACATGCTCTTTTCCCCCTAACAACTGTGACACAAAACTGCATATGGACAATTGAGTTGTTAATGAGCACCTGCTGCTCATTCCAGAAAAGAACTCCTTGTGATTTCCTTCTGATCAGTTTCCTTCTGATCATCCTGACCATCTCTGGTATGAGAGCCCCTGAATTTTCTACTGCTGCTGCAGATGCTGCTGCTGTTGCTTTGCACTGGGACAGCACTCAACTAAGTTGTATTAAGCTGGAAAAATGTTTCATTCTGATCTTTTGTTGTTTTTACTCCAAAACTTGTTTGAGGATTCCCCATAAAGTTCTTCTGAGATGTATGTTGAGAAAGTTCAGGTGGTGACTTCAGAGAGCCAAGATAATGGAGTAAGCAGTAAAGCACTATAGTTCTCCCATATTCACCTCCAAACAACCACAAAATAGTGAACCAGAGCAAACAATGAAGAGCAGAGTAAACAGAAACATGTGGTGGAGCAGTCTTTTAGCATGGGAGACTTGGAAGATTGACAAGAAAGATCCATATCCCACCAGTAAAAAGGGGAGCATAGTCCAGGGCAGGTATCATCCCAGCAAGCTGCACCTCAACAAACCAGCAGGAGATCATAAGACCCAGTGTGGTAGAGTATTCAAACACAAAATCAGGACCCCCATGTGCCTTAGCAAAGCCAGAGGAACAAGTAGAATCTATCTCTGAGAACCATATCATGCTTCAGTGTAGCTATGGGGAACAGCAGGAAAAACCCCAGCTGCCCTAAGCACATGGCAGACACCACCACTAGGACCACACAGTACCAGGTAAGATGCCAGACCCCTCCAACTTCCAGTCACCAGAACATGAGCCCAAACCAAACAAAGCCAGTGACCAGTCTTCTGGCCCTGAGTACAAGAAGCTTGGGACAGTGCTCCCTGTGCTCCAGCAGGAGAGCTGAACTTTAAAAGCCATGAAATAGTCTAGAAAAATGACCAAGAAGCAAAAACAAATACTGACCATAGAAAGTTACTCTAGTGACAGGGAAGATCAAAACAAATTCAAAAGAGAAAAACAGTGTAAACATACCTAAATCTGAAATCTCAAAGGAGAATCTGAATTTATCTCAAGCCCAAAAGACCTCCTTGGAAGAGCTCAGGATTGCTTTTAAAAGTCAAATAAGGGAGGTAGTAGAAAAACTGGGAAACAAAATGAGAGGTATGCAAGAGAGAATCAACAGCTTGGAAAAAGAAGGACAAAAATTGACTGAAGAATATGATTCCCTAAAAAGCACAATTGGACACATGGGAAAAAAGATTCACTGGAAAAAAAACCTACTTAAAAAGTAGAATTGACCCTGATGGAGTAGGCAGTAAGGTTTTCTCACCCTCTCTTATAGATCTTGAAAAACCCAGATAACATTGCCCCAGGAAAAATTCTAGAATAGTGGTACCAGTAGAAAATGAGGCACAGAAATCTTTTAGCTTTGGAGGTTAGGGGGATTAGTGGGAAAGGTTCCTTTTGCTGTGGCTTTAGGGGACTACTACAAGACATAGGGCTTCCCAGGAAGCAAGGGATATGCCCCCATCCCAGTGGACCAGGGGGTGATCCTGAGTCCCAGGATGGAGGAACAGGTAAGTGACAACACCAGGCACATACCAGTTGCCACCACCAGTTCCAGGTCAGTACCAGGTAGACTCCCAAACCATTACAAGTTCTAGCTGCCAGCACCCAAGTCTCCAGCACACAAAACCAGTAACCAGGACCCTAGACCCCAGAACAGGAAGTCTGGGTATAAAGACAAGCACAAGCAGCTTTCCAGAGGTCTGGTGCTGTGAATAGCTTTCAAGGTTCTGATTACACAGTATAGTGAACTCTATTTATTCAGTAACAAATTAAGGCAAAGCATTCACAGAAATTAAAATACAGCATTTACAATGTTATGACAACAATTTATCACTAAAGTGGCCACATAGTTTTCACCAAAATGGTCACATAGTTTTAAACAAAGTACATTAATTTAGTAACTCAATCATTCTTAAGGAGGCAAGCCTCCTTAATTGACACAAAGTACAAAGGTCAAAAGTTTTCAACCCCTAGGTTACATTGTCTTAATCTCTTCAATCAAAAGTATTCTTTCTCCTTGTTTGGGGATTAATTTCCAATCATCCTTAATTAGTATGTCCTTAACTCAATCATCTAAATATAAAGGTCAAAGTTATCCACCCCTAGTAAATGATGATCTTCTCAGTTTGCATTAAATACCCAAGGAGAGGTTTTTTTTTTCATCTTGACTCAAGGCAGGCTCTCAGCTTCCATGGTTCCTCTTCCATTATCCTAGCTCCTGCCCAAATCTATCCCACTGTCACCTGAGTTCAAAGGCACACAGCTCTCATTTCTTTGTCCAACTTCTTGTGCAGCTCCCATTTCACACTAAAGTTCATAATGTCTGGGCCAAATCAAGCCCTTCACAGTTTCTGTTCTTGGGAAGGCAAAGCTTAAGAAAAGCACAATAACATTCAGGCACATTGCTAGCATCTTCATCAATTCATTTTCTGCCTGTGAGATAAACATAGACCCAACAACAAGGTCTGAGGAATCAACACAATTCATCACTTTAGTCCCTGGACCTCTGAAATCACCAGCAAGACCCTAATCCAGGATTTTTGTAAACATATAACAATAAAATCCACCTTCAGGCTTTCTGAAGCAACAGCAAGGTCCCAGGACTTCTGTAACAAAAGCACCATCCTCTATTAGCAGACTAATCTAACAAAGTAACATCAAAACAGAAAGAAACAGTATCTACACCACAGCCATACCTCCTCCCAGTTCTCTCATTTCATTTCTCAGTCCTTCTCAATTCTCAGTTCAGTCCTCCATTCTTATTTCTCTTCTCAGTTCTTCTCAGTTGTCAGTTTAGTTCTCAGTTCTCTCCTCTCTTTCCAGCAGGAGCAGTCCAGCCTCCAGATGCTCACTCCCAGAAATTCTGGCCTCTCTATCTTGGGTTTTACTTTATATAAGGTATTAGCTCCTCCCTGTCCTTCCCCTTCCTGTTATGTCAGTAAGTTCATACCATTGTAAGATTCACAAGTTCTGGGTCTTAATACGTAACAGAACAATGAACTTGGAACTAAGTGCTAAGTACTTATTAGCTTGCCAATACAAGGGGATCTTCAAATTCCATTACTATTATCCTTGGACAGTGCCCTTGAGCCCCAAAAGCAGAGATTAAATTTAAAAGAAATAATTTAAAAATTATTAAATTAAATTTAATATACCCACAGTTGAAACTTCAAAGGGGAATATGAACTGATTGCAAGTCAAAAAAGTCTTCTTGGAAGAACTCAGGAAAGATTTTAAAAGCCAAATAAAAGAGGTAGAAGAAAAACTGAACAATTCCTTTAGAAATACAATTGACAAAATGGAAAAAAGGACATTGAAGAAAACAATACCTTAAAAAGTTGAAATGGCCAAATGGAAAGGGAGGTACAAAAACTAACTGAAGAAACAATTCATTAAAAATTACAATTGGGCAAGTGGAAGCTAATGAGTATGTGACATCAAGAATCAAACAAAATCAAAGGAATGAAAAACAGAATAAAATACAAAATACCTCATTGGAAAAACAACTGACCTGGAAAATAGATACAGGAGAGGTAATTTAAAAATTATTGGTCTACCTGAAATCCATGATCAAAAAAAGAGCCTGGATAGCAACTTTCAAAAAGTCATCAAGGAATACTGCCCTAAGGTCCTAAAACCATAAGGTAAAATAGCCATTGAAAGAATCTATCAATCACCTCATGAAAGAGATCCCAAATTGAAAATACCAAGAAATATTATAGCTAAATTTTAGAATTATGAAATCAAGGAGAAAATACTGCAAGAAGCCAGAAAAAAATAAATCAAATATCATGGAACCACAATCAGGATTATGCAGGACCTTGAAGCTCCTACATTAAAAGATCGGAGGGCTTAGAATATGATATTCTGTAAGGCAAAGGAACTTGGTTTATAACCAATGATCAACTACCCAGTGAAACTGAGCATAATTTTCCAGCAGATTATATGGGCATTCAATGATATAGGGCACTTCCAGACTTTCTGGATGAAAAGACCAGAGGTTTTTGGAAAAAAACATGGAAAACATGAACTTCAAACACAAGGTAAAGAGGAAAGTGGGGAAAACATGCTATTCAATAAGGGCAAACTGTTTACAGCCCTACATGGGAACATGATACTTATAACTCCTGAGAATGTTATCTTTATTACATCATCTGGAATGAAAATACAGAGACAGAGGAGGTTGGTTTAAGTTGACTTTGATGTGAAGACCAAAAAGCTAATTAAGGGGTGAAAAGGGATTGTAATGGGAGAAGATAAAAGGAAGAGTCAGGAAATGGTAAATTATGTCACATGTAGAGGTATGAAGACATATTATAGTAGAAGGAAAGAAGTGAAGGAGCTGAGCATTGTTTGAACTTTACTCCATCAGATTTGGCTCAAGGAGGAAATAACATACTCAGGTAGGTATAGAAATCTAACTTGCTCTATAGGCATTTAGAGGGGAAAGGGGAAAGAAAAGGGAGGGGGACTGATATAAGGGAGGGAAAATCTAGAGAGGAAGTGGTCAAAAGCAAAACTCTAGTGAAGAGGGTAAAGGAAAAAGAAAAAAAGAAAATCATGAATGCGGAGAGGAGGGAATAAGATGGAGAAAAAGACACAGATAGTAATCATAACTGTGGATATGAATCAGATGAATTCTTCCATAAAACAGAAGCAGAGAGGAAAATGGAATAAAATAATAATCCTACAATATGTTGTTTACAAGAAACACATTGGAAACAGAGGGATACACATAGGGTCAAGTTGAAAGGATGGAGTAGATTATGCTTAAATTGAAGTTAAAAAAAAACAGGGGTAGCAATCCTGATCTCAGACAAAGCAAAAGCAAAAATAGATCTAATTAAAAGAGATAAGGAAGAAAATTATAGCCTGCTAAAATGCACCATTGAAAGTTAAGTAATAACATTACTAAATATATATATATACAAGTGATATAGCATCCCAAGCCTTAGAGGAAAAGTTAAAGGAGTTACAGGAAGAGATAGACAGCAAAAGGTAGAATTAACCAAATATAAAAGTAAGTACAAAAGCTAACCAAAAAAAGTGATTCCTTAAAAATTACAATAGGGAAGTGTGAGCTAATGGCTCCAGAAGACATTAAGAATCAGTCAAGCAAAATCAAAAGAATGAAAAATATAAAAAAATGTAAAATACCTCATTAGATAAACTGACCTGGAAAATCTAACCAGAAGACATAATTTAAGAATTATTGGAATATCAGAAAGTCATGTTCAAACAAAGACTCTGGACTACGTCTTTCAAGCAATTATCAAGCAAAACTCCCTATATCCTAGAATCAGAAGGTAAAGTGAGCATAGAAAAAGGACACAATTTGCTTCCTAAAAGAGATCCCAAAATGAAAATCCAAAGGAATATTTTAGCTAAATTCCAGAATTATCAGATTTAGGAGAAAATACTGCAACCAGCCAGGAAAAAATACATCGGTGGAGCCATAGTCAGGATTAGTACTTGGCAGCTTCTACATTAAAGAATTAGGTGTGAGGAAGTATATTGGAATATGATATTCTGGAATGATAACAACCAAGCCCAGTAAAATTGAGTATAATCTTCCAGAAAAAAAGATGGACATTTAATAAAATAGGGGAGTTCCAATCATTCCTTATTGGGGAAAAAAATAGAGCTGAAAAGAAAATTTGATCTTTAAATACAAGACTTATGAGGAGCATAAAAAGGTAAACAGGAAAGCAAAAAAAAGTTATTCAATAACATTGCAGTATTACATTTCTACATGGGAAGATGATACTAGTAACTCTTGTGAATTGTATCTTCATTAGGGTATTTAGAAGGAGTATTGTAAAGCCAAGCACAACAGCTTTCCAAAGGACTGCTGCTGTGAACAGCTTCAAGGTTCTGATTGCATAGTATAATGAACTCTCTATTTATTCAGCAGTAAATTAAGGCAAAACATTCACAGAAATCAGAGTACAGCATTAACAAGGTTATGACATTGCAACTTATCACTAAAATAGCCACATAGTTTTCAACAAAGTGGTCACATAGTTTTAAAGAAAGTACAATCATTTAGTAAATTAATCACTTAGTAACTCAATCATTCAATAAGTCCCTAATTCAATCATCCTTAAGGAGGCTTGTCTCCTTAATGAATATAAAGTACAAAGGTCAATGTTCTCCACCCCTAGGTCACAGTAAAGCATAATCTACTCAGTCAGCATCAGGTACCCACAAAGAGATCTTTTCATCTTGACCTGAGGCAGGCTCTCAGCTTCCATGGTTCCTCTTCCATGGTCTCAGCTCCTGCATGAATCTATACAACTGTCACCTGGATTCAAAGGCGGGAAGCTTCCAGTTTCTTATCCAATTCCTTGTCCAGTTCTTCGTCTAGTTCCTTGTCCAATTCCCATTCCATATTGAAGCTCACGGTGTTCAGTCCACTTCAAGTCCTTCACAGTTCCTGTTCCTGGGAAGGCAAAGCTTAACAGAGCCAAAACAATATTCATAAACATTGTCAGCACTATCATAAATTCACCATGTGCCTGTGATGTGAACACAGACCCACCAATAAGGTCTGAGAACTCAATACAGATTATCAGTATAGAAATAAACACAGACCCACAAACAAGGTCCAAGAGGTCAACACAAATAATCAACATAGAAATCAACAAAGACCTACAAACAAGGCCCAAGAGGTCAATACAAATCATCAGTAAAGTCCCAGGACCTCCAATACACTCCTCTAGGACTTCTGTAAACATACAACAAGAAAATCCTCTTTCAGGGCTTCCAGTAAGGTCCCAGGGCTTCTGCAGAAAGTATAATAAACAATCATCAACACAAACAGAACAGACAAACATAGAGTGCCAGAATACCACAAGTTTTCTCCTTCTTCATGACAAGAGCTCCCTTATCATTTCTGCTCTCTCCAGCCTGGGCCGGTCTTCATATATGGAAATTAGCTCTTCCCTTTCCTGTTGCATTAGCAATAGGAGTTCACAGGTTCTAGGGTTCACAACTTGTGGGGTTCACAAGTTCTGCTTCTCAATCATTGGCAAGGTTCTAAAGAAACTTGAAATGAAACAAGGTGTCCACCAAATAGCTAAAATAATGTGTTAATTACTTCTTTGCTTGCCATTACAGGCATAAATAGACAGAGGGTGTGGTTATGAGTTGACTTTGATGGGATGATAAAAAAATTAATTAAGGGGTGAAAAAGGACTGTACAGGGAGAAGAGGAAAAGGGGAGACAGAATAGGGTAAATTATATTACATAAAGAGGTACAAAGACTTATTACAGTAGAGGGAAAAAAGGGAGGGCAAGCATTGCTTGAAATTTTTTCTCAACAGATTTGACTCAAAGAAGGTGTAACGTATGCATTTTATCATACTCTAATAGGGTAATTAATCTATCTTATCCTACAGGGAAGCAAGAGGAGAAAGGGGAAAGAAAAAGCAGGGGGATATAGAAGGGAGGACAGAAGTGAGGAAAGAAGTAATAAGGGAAAGGAGAAAGAAAAGGGAGGGTAGTAGATAGAAGGGAGGGCAGATTGAGAGACAAGATGGTCTGAAGTAAAACACTAATGTGGAGGGAAAGGGTGAAAGGAGAGACAAAAGTATGAATGGGGGAAATATGAAGGAGAAAAAGACAGTTATTAATCATAACAGTGAATATGAATGGGATAAACTTTCTTATCAAAAAGAAGCAAATAGAGTGAATTAAAAACCATAATACTATATATATATATATACATATATATTTACAAGAAACACATTTGAATCAGAGAGATACACACAGAATAAAGGTAAAGGGCTGAAAAAAATTATATTATGCTTCAGCTGATGTAAAAAAAAGCAAGAGTAGCGATTCTCATGTCAGACAAAGCAAGAAGAAAAATAGATCTAATTAAAAGAGATAAGGAGGATATTACATATTGCTAAAAGGTATCACAGACACTGAAGCAATATTAATACTAAACATATATGTACCATGTGGTATAGCATCCACAGTTTTAGAAGAGAATTTAAATCAGTTATAGGAGGAAATAAACAGCAAAACTATACTAGTGAGGGACCTCAATCTTTCCCTCTTAACACTAGATAAATCTTTTTTTTTTAAGCAACTGGGGTTAAATAACTTGCTCAAGGTTACACGGCCAGGTGTTTCTGGGTGGGTGCTAAGTGTCTGAGCCTGGATTCGATCCCCAGGTCATCCCAACACTGGAGCCGGTGCTCTTACTTGCTATGCTACCTGGCTGCCCCCTAAACTAGATAAATCTGATCCCCCCAAAACAAGAAAGAAGTTCAGCAGGTGAACAGAATTTTAGGAAAGTTAGATATGAAAGACTTCTGGAGAAAACTGAATAGAGATAGAAGGAAATATACCTTTTTTCTCAGTGGTATATGGCACCTACACAAAAACTGGTCATGTATTAGGGCATAAAATCCTCACAATCCAAGGCAGAAAGGCAGACATATTGAATGCACCCTTTTCAGATCATGATGCAATAAAATTGTTTGTCATAAAGGGCCATAAAAAGATAGACTAAAAATTAATTGGGAAATAAATAACCCCATCCTAAAGAATGAGTAGGCCAAACACAACAAAGCACAGAAATAATCAATAACTTCAACCAAAAGAATGGCAGTTATGATACCAAAACTTGTGGGATGCAGACAAAGCAGTTCTTAGGGGAAATTATATAGTACTAAATATTTGCATGAATAAAATAGAGAAAAGGAAGTCAATTAATTTTGCCTACAACTATAAAATCTAGAAAAAGAACAAATTAAAAATTCTCAATTAAATAACAAATTAGAAGTTTTGAAAATTACAGGAGAAATTAATAGAATTGAAAGTAAGAAAACTTCTGAACTAATTAATAAACAAACCTAAGCTGGTTTTATATAAAAAAGCAATAAATACATAAAACATTAATTTGATTTAAAAGAAATAAAGAAGAAAACCAAATAACCAATATCAAACATGAAAAGGGTGAATTCACCATTAACGAAGAGAAAATTAATACAATAATTATGTGCTATTTCATCCAACTGTGAGCTAATAAATCTGAAAATCAAAGTGAAATGGATGAGTATTTACAAAAAATATGAATTGTCCAGATTAACAGAAGAGGAAATAAAATACTTAAAAAAAAACTCATTTCAGGAAAAGAAATTGAACAAACCATCAATGAACTCCCAAAGGAAAAATTTCCCGGACCAGATGGATTTACAAGTGAATTCTACCAAATATTTAAAGAACAATTAATTCTAATATTAATCTAGAAAAATAGGTGAAGGAGCCCTAACAAACACTATTTATGATACAAATATGATGCTGATACCTTAACTAGCAGGAGTCAAAAGAGAGAAAGAAAGTTATAGATCAATTCCACTAATGAATATTGATGCAAAAACATTAGATGATATATTAGCAAGAAGATTACAGAAACTTATCATCATGAGGATAATGCACTACTACTAGGTGGTATCCATACCAGAATACAGGGCTGGTTCAATATTCAGAAAGCTAACAATAATTTTAAAAAAGCATAATAAACCATATCAATAAGAAAATTAAGAGAAATCATACGATTATATCAATAGGAACAGAAAAACCTCTTGACAAAATGCAGAACCCATTCATAGGAATCAATGGAGTTTTACTTAAAACAATAAGTAGTATCTATTTAAAATCATTAGCAAACTTTATATATAATGGAAATAAACTACAATCATTCACAGTAAGATCAGGGCTGAAATAAGCATGTCCATTATCATCATTGTTATTCAATATTGCATTAGAAATGCTAGCTTTAGTAATAAGAGAAGAAAAAGAAATAGAAGGAATTGGACATGGCAGTTAAGAAAGAAAGCTATCACTCTTTGTAGATGATAGTAATGTATACTTACAGAATCCTAGAGAACCAAGTAAAAACTACTTGAAACAATCATCATATTTAGCAAAGTTTAGGATATAAAAGGGACTCACAAATCATCAGCATTTCTATATATTACTAACAAAACCCAGCAGCAAGAGATAGAAGAAGAAATTCCATTTAAAATAACTGTGGGTAATATAAAATATTTGAGGGTCTACCTGCCAAGACAAACCCAGGAACTCGATGAAACACAGTTACAAAACACTCTTCACACAAAGTCAGATCTAAATAATTGGAAAAATATCAGTTGCTCATGGGTGCCTGAGCTAATACAGTAAAAATGACAATTCTATCTAAATTAATTTACTTGTCCAATGCCATGAAAATCAAACTACAAAAAATTATTTTATAGAGCTGGAAAAAATTTTTAAAAATCTTCTAGAAGAACAAAAAGTCAATAATATCAAGGGAATTGATGCAAAGAAATGCAAAGGAAGGTGGCCTAACCATATCAGATCTAAAAATGTATTATATAGCAGTAATAATCAAAACTAATTGTTACTGACTAAGAAATAGAATGGTGGATCAATGGAATAGGTTAGGTTCAAAAGACACAGTAGTCAATGACTATAGTAATCTACTTTTTGATAAACCCAAAGACTCTAGTTTCTGGAATAAGAATTCACTACTTGACAAAACTTGCTGGGAAAACTGAAAATAGTATGGCAGAAATTAGACATAGACCAAAATCTTACACCATACACCAAGAAAAGGTCAAAATGGGTATGTGGTTTAGACATAAAGGGTAATACTTTAAGCAAATTAGAGAACAGGGAATACTTTACCTGTCAGATCTATGGAGAAGGGAAGAATTTATGACCAAGGAAGGCATAGAAAACATTATGAAATATAAAATGGATCATTTTGCTTACAATAAATTAAAATTTTTTTGCACAAAATAACCCAATGCAACCATGATTATAAAGAAACCAGACATCTGGGAAATAGTTTTTAGTCAGTGTCTCTGATAAAGACCTCATTTCTAAAATATATAGAGAACCAAAACAAATTTGTAAAATACAAGTCATTCCCCATTTGATAAATGGTCAAAGGATATGAACAGCTGGTTTTCAAATGAAGAAATTAAAACTACCTATGATCATCTTTAAAATACTCTAAATCACTACTGATTAGAGAAATACAATTTAAAACAATTCTGATATATAACCTCACACTTATCAGATTGACTACATCATAAAAAAGTAAAATTATAGATGTTGGAGAATATGTGGGAAAATTGGGTTTATTAGTGTGTTTTTTGTGGAGTTGTGAACTGATCCAACTATTATGGAAAGCAGTTTGGAACTATGGCTAAAGGACTATAAAACTGTGCATACCCTTTGATTCAGCAATACCACTGCTAGTTCTACATCCCAAATAGATCATTAAAAAAAAGGGAATGACTCACATGTTCCAAAAATACTTCTGGCAGCTCTTCTTTGTTGGCAAAAAAAATGGAAATTGTGGAGATGCCATCAATTGAGGAATGGCTGAACAAGTTGTGGCATGTTAAGGTAATGAAATATTATTGTGCTATAAGAAATGATGAGCATGTGGTTTTCAGGGGGTAAAAAAGGAAACAAAACCTGGAAAGTTTTATATGAACTGATGCTGAGTGAATTGAGTAAAACAAGGAGAACAATGAACATAGTAACAGCAACTTTGTGTGATGATTCTTTGACAGACATTGCTCTTCTCAGCAATACAATGATCTAAGGCAATTCCAAAAGACTCATGACAGAAAATGTTATGCACTTTTAGAGAAAGAATTATGGAGTCTAAATGCAGATTAAAGGATACAATTTTTCTCTCTCATTTTCCTTTCTCCTGGCTTTTGCCTTCTATTCTAGTTCTTTCCCAAAATGATTAATTTGGAAATCTGTTTAATATGATTATATGTGGATCAGATTGCTTGCCATCTTGGTTAGGGGAGTAGGGAGGGAGGATGTGAGAAAAAAAATTGAAACTCAAAACCTTAAAAAAGTCAATGTTGAAAACTAAGAAACAAAAAAGTTCAGATGGGTTGCTGTCTATCTGCCATCTTGACTCCACTGCTCATACATTGAAGACCTACAGTATTGGGAACATGTTGGAATGCTTAAAAATATTCATTAATAGATTATGTTGAGAATTAGAGGCAGTAAATACTCAGCTTTGGTGACACACTGCTACTATGAGAAAAGGGGAAAGTCTCCAGCATGTTTTTCAGATCACATGCCCTATAGAGTATTTATAGGAAAATGTGGATATACATACACATACATATACACACATATTTATAAATATGTTTATATATACCTTTATGTATGTATAGTTGTGTATAATTATATTATCTACCTATATAATGTTAAGGAAAGCGATTTATTTCTCCATATCTATTGTTTACACAGGAAAATAAATTGTAGGGTAAATAATGAGGGTGGTAATGTGTTAAGAAAGCATTGACTCAAGCGATCCCTTTTCAAAATTTGACCAACTTTCTTTGATGAAATTAAAGGGAGTAAGCTCATTTGAAGAGCAAAAATTGGACAAGTATTTGCATGGGAATGAATAGCTACCCTTGGAATGAATCCAAGAGATAGAATTGCAGAATGAGCTACAAGTGTTACCTATGGAATAGTTGCCTGCAGACAAGAAAGAGAATATTTCTTTTTCCTTCCCCCACTTGACACCACTGTTTATATAGTTTTGAAGTGGAGCTCAACCAGTAGGAGTTCATATAACTGGGGGAAACAGAAGCAAACACTCTAGACAATCACCAATACAGAGAGGGAGCCACTTGGAGGGGAAAGATTCAAGAAGCAGGATCTATGGTAGTAAGTGGAGTGTTACGTGCTCAAGAGAGATCTTCTAGTAATTGAGAGTTGTTTTGTAAAGGGAAACCTGGGAATACAGCTGAGTAACCTCCAAGTAGAGATTCTATTCCCTACATGGAGTGGTTTAAGGATTCTTTAAAAAGAGAAAGGACACTGGGACCTTTTATTGCTCCACTTGTAAATTTCCTAGGCCACTGCATTCCCTATGTATATGCCTCACTAACAGTTCTAAAACTTTGTTCCCATTCTTCACGTATCCTATATATTTTTGTGGGATAATGTGCCCCAGGATTATGGATGAGAATGTTTTATTACTACTATTCCTATTAAAATGTCTTAGTAAATGCCTTTGCTAACAGCTAATTGCTTTTACTGATTAAACTATTACAGAGAAGCATTTTTATGGAGAATGGTAACCTATAGTGTCAGAAGTCCAATACAATATTTTATCTATTGACTCTATCTACAAATGTAAGTAAATGTTTGAGGACCAGTCCCCCCATATATGTGTGTGTTTATATACATGTACATGCATATATATGTATATGTGTACATGTATGCATTATAAATCTTAGTTCAAAGGGTCATTTACAAAAGACTTTTCTCATTGATGGAGACTGATAACTGCAATACTTTTTGCCTGTGAGAAGGGCAGAGTTGTTGATAGCTGAAGAGAAGAGAAATATCAGTCTTCTGTCTTGAGAGAGGACTAGTATGATAATCACTTCATGTTTCTCACGGGAAAGAAAGAAAATGGGTAGAAACTTACATGTAGAGGAGTGGACACTTCAATCATATCCCTTTGCTTCAAGAAAAATTTTCCTAGGCTGAAATTTGAGAATCTCTCCTGGTTAATCTGAGTTATTTCACCCCCAATGGGAGAGCTGATCAATTCTGCATATCATCTGGTATATATTATCATTTGCATATTTTCTTTGATTTCGTTTTGCTACTTTTCTGTATAAACACGATTATTTGCTATGTGAGTTCAGAGAGGAAGTTGCAACTAGTGAGAAGAGATTGAAACATAGGATATTTGGTTTCAGAAACTGTTTCTCCATTAAGAGATAGCTATCAGGAGCAAAGCTTGACTAATAACATTTTGCTAGACTAATGATATTTAAGGGAGTAAATAGATATGTTTCTAGCCTGGTAACCCCTATATCTAAAGAAAGCAGAGTGGTCACGTTCTGGTCCCAACTTTTTGCTTCTATTCTTGGAAAAGTGTAGGGTAAAGAAACTAGACATATTTCTCCATGTCTCCCTGTCCTTAACACTTAGGCCCACATAGACACACATAATCTGCTAGGCACAACACAGTGTGCCAACATCCCCATACATATGTGTGTATATTGTACTTACAAAGCCATGCATATATGTGTCACTAATTTTCTTTAAAGATTTGAAATTAGTTTGCTTTCAATATTATTAGAAATTTTAGTTAATATATTATTTCCAATATTTGGAAAGAATGAAATTCTATAGAACATTTTGTAAGTTTTGCAATATTCCCCTATTATCCCCAAATGGTCAATCAATAAGAAATAGCAAAAAGGTAGAGAAACTATGGCAACTGATCATTGGGCTCTCTTTCCATCTAAGAATGATTCTTGATCAATTAATAAATGTGTGCACCATTACTCTTCTCTGTTAACAATGTCTGTGTGGACAAGATGAAAACCCACCAAGTATGAATATACTCTTTCAAAAGCCCCATCAAAAGTCTGTATTCCTGGATCATAGATACACCTTAATTCCTATGGCATAATTTTTATTAAATATTGAATCTGATTGCAAATATAATAACATCTATCCAGGTTATTTCATAATGAATCAAGAATATTCCATTTCATCTATTATCAGAGACTTGATTGCAATGTGTACAAGGGAGAGCTTTCCAAAATTTAACAGGATTTACTCCATATCATATAATTTAAAAAGATAAGAAATGCATTCTTCTGACTTGGAAGATCTGTGGTTAAATCATCATTCATTTAATAAATATGTATGGAGTATATAGAAAGAATAGGAGACTTAGAGTATGTGTCCCTGGGTTCAAGTCTCAGCACCATCACTTGATAGCCACATATTTAGAGTAAATTGTTTAACCTGTCTTACCCTAATTTCCCACATGTTTATGGGGATGAAAATAACATTACTACCAGTCTCCCAATGTTTTTGTGATGTTCCCAGACAGGAAAATTTTGTAAGCTATGAAATGATTTACAAATTTAACTTAAAAAAATCAAATTGGTTATCACAGTAAGAACTTAACCTCAACATTTTCAAAACAGAACTCACTTTTCCCCTCAAAAACCCATTATCTTCAAAACTTTTCCATTTCCATTAAAGGCAACTTAGACAATTAAAAATGATTTTATTTACTTTGAAAAGTTTTACTTTTTATCTCAAAATAGAGCTACAATCTATTTAGCCATGAAGGACATGGAATCTTTTCTTCACATTTGATTTCTTTATAAGAAATAGGGGGACAATCCTAAGAACAGAAGAAACCATTAATGTTAGGATAAAATAGAAAAGAATCCATTCTGGACTCATTGTCATCAATCCTGGCAAACAAATACAGAAACCTCTCATGTTCAGAAAAGGAGCTGGGAAACAGAAGAGAAAAAAAATGCACATGAGCCGTAGAGCAATAAGTCCTTATATTTCCCTGTCTAAGAACAAGTTTTTCCCAGATCCTGGGCAAAAAGAAGGACTGGAGAAGAATGCTGTAGGTGTAGGTTAAGTGGTTCCAGCTATGGGGACTGTAACTCTTCAAAAGCAAAGAGCCACTTGAGTCATTACTGTGCCCAAAAGACTAAGTAACCCTGTACTTGATAACCTTGCTGTTTGGATTCAAATGCAAAACTCCCTAAACTGCAACTTAACAACATGAGACATTAGTCAGTCCATTCCATTTCCTAAGTGATTTCTATTAAAAAGTAACTTCTGATGTTTTTTTGGATTTGGAAAGATAATATAGTCCCTGTTCTGCCATTAACAAACAATATCACCATGGGTGAGTCACTTTCATTACCTGGGCCTCACTTTTCTTATTTATAGAATAGTTTGGATCAAGTGCTCTCAAGGGTCCCTTTGACAATTGGGATTTATGTCATCTTCGCATGAAACTTGAAGGTTTACCTGGATTGAAACACATTTCTTTACTCTTTCATAAGTTGCCCAATTACCTGTTTAATTGGATACTTTAAATATCAATCACTCTTCCACTTTTCTGAAGACAGAGAAAAATGAACTATGCAAGCAGCAAGAATAAGACTGTATATTGTAAAAAAAAAAAGTCTTGTGACTGTGTGGCAGGAGGGAGACATTTTGCAGAATGCCAGACTGCAACACTGACCAGATACTCAATGATATCCTGTGTTCTACAAACTTTGGAATATTTATCGAACACCAGGTTGACTGCTTGGTTTATAAATTAGTCTTCCTCTGTATTTAAATATATGGTGCTATCATTCACCATGTATTTTTTCCTTTAATTGTGGGCCCAACAAATTCACAAAATCCATAAATGAGTAACAAAACAAAAAATAAAAACAAAACTCTCAAAACCTCTGAATTTCTTACTGAAGTCTTTTATTTTCACTTCTTACAAATGCCTAAGTGGAAACACATTTAGATCCTCAACTACTTGACTTTACCTGGGTCACATAGTAGAGAACATTTGACAAATATTATGTCAGGAATAAGCCACTGACAGAAAAGTGTGCATTCTATTGGTCCCCACCATCACTAATCATCCTATTTGTTTGAGTTCTCAACATCTGCAAGCCTCCAGGCATTTTCAGGATTTGTTCTCACCAAGCCTGAAGAACTTTAAAAGCCTCCTAGACTAGTAAAATACCTCAGTATCATATTTCCTCCAAATCTGTTGTTTCCATAAGTCTGATATCCATTGTTGCTCCAAATTTCTCAGTTACTGTGGACTTCCTGGTAATTATCTGTCTGTCCAGCCTTTTGACTCTCTGCTTGCTTTCCTCACTGGTATCTGTATCCCCTTGCTTTTTTACTTCAGTCTGATTTATGATTTCATTAATGCCTTGACCCCTTTTTTTTTCTCTGAACTCTTGCTCCATGCCTAATTTTGTGCTTAGTCTTCTCAATCTTCCTCTTCTAACTATGTTACAAGAATACTATATGGTTTATATTTAGTGATTAATGAAGACATTGGCTCTAGAATTTGGGAACAATCTGCAAGGGGAATCAGGAGATAAATTATCAAGTAAAGGAATCTTAACACTTCTGGATACCATAAAGGTCACCTTTGCTCCTTGGCCCTATATCCCACTAGTCCTTCATATTCAGGGTTTCTTAATTTGTGCTTTAAGGGTTAATCATGGTCCAGACTGCTAACTTTATTCATCTGAAAAGCAGAAGAACTCAAGAGGTCCACAGCTTTAGGGACTTCCCCATGAAGCATAAACCCGGATTCTATCCTAGCCTCATCCATTGTGGCTAAGTGTATTTGATATCAAGATTGTAGTGCATTTCTTTTCCTTGATGTATAAACACATAATGATTTCAACTTTACATAATAATAGCATTTGAGAAATTATTGTTCTGCAGTTTCAGTAGCTAGCTCTGTATCTAATTCTTTCACATCCCTACAAGCTTCTATCTTGGCACCTTATACCATATTTCTTTTTCTCTGTTACTGTTCTACTAGATGTTAATAATCCTCTCCTAAATCTATGACTTGGTCTCCATTATCTACCAAAAACATTCCTGACACAGCTTTTTTTTTTTACCTTCATGGATCTCAGCTTCATATGTAACAACATATTACCTACTTGTATGTCCTTCTCTACCTACCCTCTTGAACAAACCTTTGCTGATTACTGTAGGATTTACCCTGTAGTAATGACCCAGTCTATAGTCCTAAGATTTCTTAACACTTTGCCCAACATTTGTGACTTCCTCTTATTGCCTAGTCTGGGGAATATTATAATTCACTTGTCCCCTTCTAACTGTGTCTCTAGTTCTGACAGTTCCCATATATGGCTTTTCCTGTCATCCATAGAGACTTGATATTGGCAGGTCCTGTAAGATTTTCAATTTTACTGTTTCTCAAAACATTTATTTTGTATGAGTAAACTTCTATTTTCTTGAATTTCTTTTCTTTTCTTTCTTTGTTTTTTTTTCTGTAGAAATCTACGGAGTATCCAACTTCATGATATTATGAGCAAGTGTAGGACATGACATAATAATGTTGATTTCATAAATAAGTTTTTAAAGTTTTCATGACTTATATTTTCACTTATCACCTTATTAATCTTGGTAATAATCCTATAATGCAATCAATGAAGATATAAACATACTTATTTAATAGAAGAAAAAGGTAAGGCTTAAAAAAATCAAAAGTCACATGGCAAGTAAGTGGAAGAACCCCAGGTAGAAATCAGATTTTTTGGAGTATTATGCAAATATTATTTTCATTATACCACACTATCTTCCTGAACTCATATATCATCATGGCAATATAAGACTATATATTTTTGAATTCTTATGCTTCTTTCATTATTGCACTGTTGGGTTACAAAGCAAATATTTTATTAATATGAATATTTAGTAGGACCTGAGATATTTTTCAAAAAAGACATCCAGATATTCTAGAGTACATTTATTTTCATGTTTTAATACTTTGTTTTTAAAAGAATATCTGTACTATCATCACATATATGATTCTTATTTCTTAAACATTTGTAAGTGCATACTGCATGACCCAAAGCCTCAGTGATTCCTTGTTGTCCAGATTTCTTTCACATTCTAACTCCAAATGAAACATGCTCAATACCTATTAAGAAAACAGGATAATGAACAAAGGAACTATAAACACTTTCAGGACCTATTTTTTTCTTCATAATAGCCTTCTAGGAAGCTTCCTTAAGAGCAAGATATTAACCAGATTTTGCTTGATCTTTGAGTGTTATCTTCTTCACAAACTAAACCGGTGTGAGATTTCTGCATGCGGTGATCTCACATATTTTGTTCTGAAAGAATGTTGATGGGGTAACCCTTTTGTGGTAATACCGATATTACAAAACAGTGCCACATTGTTATCCTAAAATGTTCTACTGGTATACTTTTCATCAGCAGTGTCTTTTCCCTTTATTTCTATAAAGTTGTGTTGTTTTACTCTTCAGGAGGAGTCTAAAATAAATTTATATGTTCGATCATTCTGGTCTGATCCTTTTAAAAATAAGCCTTTAGTGAAAAAGAGTAGAGAAGTTACAATGATATGTATGAAGTCTAATGGAAATAGTGTTCTCTCCTAATTAGAAAAGAGAATAATTAGGATTTACTTGGAGTCATCTGGAGAAAATATCGTGCATTCTCTCTCTTTGCATGTCTCTAGGTCTTTTGATCTTTCTATGCCAATCTGCCCCATTGCCTCTATTTCTTTCTGTCCATTTATACAAGTGATGAGGATGAGGATGAGGAGATTAGCTCATGTTTGTGTAGTCTTTTAAGGTTTGCAAAGTGTTTTAAAAATGTCATTTCATTTTAACCTCATAACCTCCCCTACCCTGTGAGATAGATGCATTTGTTTTCCTCATCTGCAGATGGGAAACTAAGACAGGCAAAGGTTAAGTAAGTTGCTCAGGATCACACACCTAGAGAATGTTTGAGGCAGGATTCAACATATGTTGTTGCTTTTTCTCTGATTCAAAGTCTTATACTATATCCACAGTACCAACTAACTGTCTAAATTGATAGATAAATAGATGACAGATTCAGAGAGAGAGACAAATACACACAGAGACAGAAACAGAGAGACAGAAATAGAGAAATGAGGATCATGAAAATAAAAGGAAATACAAATCCATCTTCAGAGAGAGAATTTCTCTACCTGCAAAGTGGTTCTTAGGCATTGTGGCTAAGCCCAGCTTCAGTTTATCACCTCAAAACCTCAATAAATATACCAATTAAAGTAAAAGAGTGACAAACAAGAGAAGCGGAATTGAAAGTAGTCTTCAGACCAATAACAATAGTGGATTGTAGAAGTTGAGGTGTTGTGAGTGTGAAGATGGTCTCTGTGGTGTAAGTCCTGAATTATACCATGAATCATAAGATGAACTGGATTTTGAAGCTGGCATGAGTATTTCCAACAAATGCCTAGGAATGAAGAAGAAATTGAAATAGAAGAACAGTAAGAAATATACCATGTAGTGCAATGAAGATGGGTAGGAGTAATTATAACTTTCTAAAACTGGATACTGCAGATTAGAGTAAAATGAACAAAATGCTGTGTAGTTGGGAATGATAAAGGTATCTCTGAAACCACATTCTTATTTGTTCTAAATTTTAAAAAAATTAAAAGGATTGTTTGAGAGTAAAATCCTTGAATCTTTTTTGGGGGGAGAGAGAAGGGAAGAGTTACAAATCCATGTGGGACTACAAAGACTAGGATGAGAGTGATACAGACAAAACTCACCATACTTATTCAGCTGTCTCCTAGACATAGCTAACTCCATTTCTTTAATGTATTTCAAACTGTTTTTTTTTTGTTTTTTGGGGGGAGGGGGAGGGCAGGGCAATTGGGGTTAAGTGACTTGCCCAAGGTCACATGGCTAGTAAGTGATGAGTAGCTGAGGCTATATTTGAACTCAGGTCCTCCTGACTGCAGGGCTGTGGTTCTATTCACTGCACTACTTAGCCACCCCTAGCTATCTAAAACTGAACAAGAACATATATTTTCCTCCCAACCTCACACTATATAACTATAGTTACCTAGATTCATAATTTTATGCTCATCTTTGATTCTTCCCTCTCCTGGTACTATCCTTTCCACTGAGTTGTTAGCATTTCTTGGTTTAATGCCCCAAATAAATCTTGCATCCATCGCATTTCCCCCATTCATGCAGTATCTATCTTTGTTCAGACTTTTATCATATCTTGCTGAGATAATTTCAATAAACTCTTTACTGGTTGCCTTCACTTCAGAATCTTTGCTCTCTAATTCTTCAAACCCATAAGCACCAAACTAATACTTTAAAAACACAGATCTGACCACCAATGATTTCTTATTGGCTCTAGAATGAAATGTAAAGTCTTAAGTCTAGCAGTTGATGGTCTTCACAATTCAGCCCCTACCTATCTTTCTAGATTCCCTTCGCATTAGTCTTTCCTTTTTAATGAAATCTTTTCAAAATTGGTTTAGTATTTTTTATTCACTAGTTTCATGTAAAAACAATTTTCAACATTCATTTTTAAAAATCTGAGTTCCAAATAATCTCTTTTTCTACCTTCCCATACTCTACCTCATTGAGAAGGCAAGTCATTTGATACAGTATACATGTATAGGCATACAAAACATTTCCGCCTTAGTCATGTTGTGAAAGAAAGGAGAATAAAAAAAAAACCTCAAGAAAAATAAAGTAAAAAACATGCTTAAACCTGTATTTAGATGCCATCAGTTCTTTTTTGGGGAAAAAATAAGAACATTTTTTCATCATAAATCTTTTAGAATTGTTTTGGATCATTGCATTGCTGAGAATAGCTAAGTCATTCACAGCTGATCATCTTACAATATTTCTGTTACTTTGTAAACAATACCTGTCACTTTGCATCAGAAACTGTAAGGCTTTCCAAGCTTTTTTGAAGGCATCCTACTCATCATTTCTTAAAGCACACTAGTATTTCATCATAATCACATGGCACAATTTGTTCAACCATTCCCCAGTGGATGGGCATCTACTCAATTTCCAATTTTTTGCCACCAGAAAAGAGCTTATATAGTTATTTTTGCACATATAGGTAGTTTTCTTTCTTTTTTTAAATTTCTTTTTTGGATACAGACCTAGTAGTAGTATTGCTATTTCAAAGATTGTAGTCCTTTGGGCATACTTCCAAATTATTCTACAGAAGGGTTGAATCCATTCACAACGCCACCAACAGTGTATTAATGTCTCATTTTTTTTCTCATATCTCCTCCAATGTGTTATTTTCCTTTTCTATCCTATTAGCTAATCTAATAGGTATGAAGTAGTACCTTAGAATTGTTTTAATTTGCATTTCTCCAATCAATAGTGAGTTAGGTCATTTATTTTTCATATGGCTATGGATAGCTTTGATTATTTCATCTGAAAACTTCATATGTTTTGGTCATTTATGAAATGCTTTTAACTTTATAAATTTGACTCAATTATCTATACATTTGGAAAATGAGGCCTTTAATAAAGAAACATGCTTCAAATTTTTCTACAGTTATAACTACTAACTACATTTCCCTCCATCTTACCTGCCCTGTTTATTCTATCCTCTCTCTCTCTCTCTCTCTCTCTCTCTCTCTCTCTCTCTCTCTCTCCCCTTTCATTCTGTCCCTCTTTAAAAGTGTTTTGCTTTTCCCTTCCCCTCCTACTTTCTTGTAGGGTAAGATAAATTTCTATACACAATGGAGTGTGTATGTTATTCCATCTTTCAGCCAATTCTGATGAGAGTAAGGTTCAATCATTCCCACTCAACTTTTCACCTTCCACTGCAAAAGATTTTTCTTCCTCTTTTATGTGAAATAATTTACACCATTCTACCTCTCAATTTCCATTTCTCCCATATCTGAATATAGGCAAAGCAATGAAGTCCCACCTCAGTGCTAGGAGAGAGACTCCTGTAATCTCCTTCTGACCAGTGGCTTGACCCTCTTACTGTCTGTGGACTGAGAGTTCTGGAAACAGCTACTGCCACTGATTCACCTGCTCCAAAGACCTGCTCCTGGTTTGCTGGTGCTAGGTCTGCAGTGGCACAGTCTGCAGTGGACAATGTACCACTCTCACACAGGTGCAACAGAACTTTCCTTTTGAATTAAGATTTCTTTGACTGGAAAATTATTTCAGTGCATCCTTTTGTGTCTTCTGCTGTGCCAGAGATTATTTTATGCCATTATTTAAAGGTGTTCATAGGGGTTTTGTCAAGAGCTCAGGTGAGTTGCTTTTTTTCTCTGCCATCTTCCATCTTGGCTCTGCCACACCCCCATTCATCTTTCATGCACTCTCCGTTAAAGAAAGATACATTGATTGATAATGAATGGCCATAACTATATATAACATATAAGGGGAGAAAAAAGCTTCAAAACCATTTATAAGCATCATAAGATATTCAAAAGCAAATTTAATACGTTTTAAAAATAAATCTATATTATATAAATCGGGGTTTTTATAATTAAAATAAAAGTTCTCTATCTATCACAGAAAAAAACAATGTGGAGGTGGAGCCAGGATGTTGAAGAGAAGCCAAGAAGTTGCCTGAGCTTTCCACAGTTTCCTCAGAAACAACATTAAATCAAGGCTCTTAATGGATTCTGGAGAAACAGAACCTACAAGAAGACACAATGTAACAATTTTTCACTTTAAGATTTACTTAGAAGGACTTCATGAAGAGGTCTGTCTCACTTAATGAACAGGGGAGCACAAACCAGTAAAAGCCAGTGGGAGGTTCTTAGCCATAGCACAGATCAGGAACTGAGGCCCCTTGGTCCTAGCTCAGCAGGCCAGTCATCAGGTCAGCAGCGAGGCCTTAAGTCTCAGCACGGAAGTATAATAGTAATGGAATTTAAAGATCCCCTTGTATTGGCTTGGTTTTTGCTGAATATTAAAACCCAGAGCTTGTGAATCCCACTTGTGGGATGGACTTGTTGACATGAAAAGAGAGGGCTGAACTGGGAGGAGCTGGTGCTGTGGACTGAGAGAGGCCGAAGAATTTTTGGAAGTAGCATCATGGAGGCAGAGAAAGAGAGAGAGGATTGCTGAGGGCCAGTTTGAGCTGCCAAAATTTTGAGAGCTGCCACCCAGAGCTGCCAAGGACTGAGAACACATGGCTATGATGCCTGTACTTTGTCTGTCTGTTTTTTTTTTTTGGTGCCAATTTTAAATAGATTTTATTCTCCAAGACAATTGCATTTCCACTTGTTTACAGTACTGATAAAGTGCAATGTTGTTTACTTCTCTCCCTCTGCACACATTCAAATATTCAAAATGCCCAGATTTACACAGTAGCTTAAATGTTACTTTTAAACTGCTACTGCCTTGGCTACAAATTTTGAGTCCTTCAATTTTTGAAAAGCTGTGTAGAATGCTCTTTCTGATGTGTTTAGTCGGCCTCTTCAATGGTGGGTCCAAGAAGAAGCACCTCCAGATGGGGCTGCTCCACCCCCTGGGAATCCATCAGGCATGCCTCCTGGCATGCCTCCTGCACTCTGGTATAGCTTAGTAATAATGGGGTTGCAGACCTTCTCCAATTCCAATATATCAAAATTTGGGGAATGCAACCAAAATAATCTTTAGGGGAAATTTTATATCTCTACATGCTTGCATGAATAAAATAGAGAAAGAGGAGATCAACATATGCAACTGAAAACCTAGAAAAGGAACAAAAAGTAGTCTGAATTAAATACCAAAATAGAAATTCTGAAAATGAAAGGAGAGATTAATAGAATTAAAATTAAAAAAAACTATTGAACTAATGAATAGAGCTAAGAACTGGTTTTACAAAAAATGAAATAAACCTTTTAATAATTTGATTTAAAAAATGAAGAAAGCTAAATTAAGAGTAAAGAGCACTGGCCCTGGAGTCAGGACAACCTGAGTTCAAATTCGGCCTTGGACACTTAACATTGTAACATTGGGCAAGTCACTTAATCCCAATTGCTCTGCTTTCCCCCCTCCAAAAAGCAAAAAACAAAACAAACAACAAAAAAAAAAATGAAAAGGGCAAATTCAATGAAATTAAAATAAAAATTAGCAGCTATTTTGCCCAACTGCATGGCAATAAATCTGACAAACTAAATGAAATGGATGGGTATTTACAAAAATATAAATTGCTCAGATTAATAGAAAAGAAAATAAAACATTTAATGCCATTTTAGAAAAAGAAGTTGAATAAGCCATCAATGAACTCCCTAAGGGAAAAAAAAAATCTCCAGGGAAAGATAATTTTACAAGTGATTTCTACCAAATATTTAAAGAATAATTAATTCCAATGATATACAAACTATTTGGAAAAAAGGAGAAATCCTACCAAATTCTTTTTATGATACAAATATGGTGCTGATATTTAAATAAGGAAAAGCCAAAACATAGAAAGAAAGCTATAGGCTAATTTCCTTGCTTAATAGTGATGCAGAAATGTTAAATAAAATATTATCAAAGAGATTACAGAAATTTATCATAAGGATAATACACTATGACCAACTGGGATATACCAGGAATGCAGGGCTGATTTAATATTAGTAAAACTATCAGCACAATTGACCATATCAACAACAAAATTAAAAAAAATCATATGATTATCTTAATATATGCAGAAAAAGCTTTTGACAAAATATAGCACCCATTGCTATTAAAAAGACTAGAGAGCATAGCAATAAGTGGAGTTTTCCTTAAAATGAAAAGTAGCATTTATCTAAAACTATCAGCAAGCATTATATGATATAGAAATAAGATAGAAACATTTCAAATAAGATCAGGGGTGAAACAAGGATGCCAATTATCATCATTTTTATTCAATATTGTACTAGAAATATTAGCTTTAACAATAAGAGGAGTAAAAGAAATTGAAGGAACTAGAATGGGTAATGAAGAAACAAAGCTATCACTCTTTGCAGATGATATGATGGTTCACTTAGAAAATCCTTGAGAATCAATGAGAAAATTACTTGAAATAAATAACAAGCTTAGCAAAACTTCAGGATGTAAAATAAATCCACATAAATCATCAGCACTTATATATATTACTAACAGTGCCAGTGAGAGATTGAAAGAGAAATTCCATGTAAAGTAAATGCAGACAATATAAAATATTTGAGAGTCTTCATTCCAAGACAAACCCAGGAACAATATGAACAAAATTACAAAACACTTTTCTCACAAATGAAATCAGATTTAAATAATTGGGAAAATATCAATTGCTCATGGGTAAGTGGAAATAATATAATAAAGATGATAATTCTACCTAAATTATTTTACTTATTCAGGGTCATACTAATCAAACTACTGAGACATTATTTTATAGAGCTAGGAAAAATAACAACAGAATGTATCCAGAAAAATAAAAGGTACAGAAATATCAACAGAATTAATGAAAACAAATGCAAAGGAAAGTGACCTATTCTTACCAGATATAAAAATATATTATAAAGCAGCAATCATCAAAACTAGTTGGTACTGGATAAGAAATAGAGTGGTAGGTCAGTGGAATAGATTATGTTCACAAGGCACAGTAGTCAATGACTATAGTAATCTACTGTTTGATAAACCCAGATTCTGGGATAAGAACTCACTATTTGAGAAAAACTGCTAAGAAAATGGGAAAATTATATGGCAGAAACTAGGAATAGACCAACATCTTGCATCATATAGAAAGAGAAGTTCAAAATGGAAACATGATTTAGACATAAAGGGTGAAATTATAAGCAAAGTAGGACTTCTTTAGTAAGAAATAGTTTACGTATCACATCTATGGAGAAAAGAAGAATTTATGATCAAACAAGAGATAGAGAACATAATGAAATGTAAAATAGAAAATTTTGATTACAATAAATTAAAATGGTTTTGCAAAACAAAACCAATGCAATCAAGATTAGAAGGAAAGTAGAAAGCAAAGAAACATTTTTTTTTACAGCTGTGTCTCTTTTAAAGGCTTCATTTCTAAAATATATAGAGAACTGAGTCAAATCTATAAGAAAACAAGTCATTCCCCATTTGATAAATGGTCAACAAATATGAAAAGGCAGTTTCAGAGAAAGAAATTAAAGATATCTATAATCATATGAAAAAATGCTCTAAATTACTATTGATTAGAAAAATGCAAAATAAAACAACTCTGAAATATCACACCACACCTATCATATTGGCTAACATGACAGAACAAGAAAATGACAAATGTTGGGGAAATGTGGAAAAAATGGTACACTAATGCATTCTTGGTGAGGTTGTGAACTGATAGAACCATTATGGAGAACAGTTTGAACTGTGCCCAAAGGGTGATAAAACCCTATACCCTTTGATCCAGCAGCAATACAACTTCTAAGTCTGTATCCTGAAGAGATCACAAAAATGAGAAAAGGGCTTGAATATACAAAAAATATTTCTAGCAGTGTTTTTTTGTGGTAGCAAAGAATTGGAAATTGTGGGGATGCTCGTCAATTGGGGAATGGCTGAACAAGTTGTGGTACATGAATATAATGGGATAGTATTGCTCCCTAAGATATTACGAACCAGTGGATTTCAGGAAAAAAAAACTGGAAAAACTTACAGGAAATGATGCTGAATTAATTGATCAGAACCAGGAGAACATTGTACACATGTGCAACATTAAAGAACTATGGAGTTTGAATGCATATCAAAGAATAGTATTTTCTCTCTTTTTTCCTTTTGTTTCTGATTCTTCTTTGCACCACGACTCACGCGGATATAGGGTTAATGTGATTTTACAGAAATAAGCTCCTATCAGATTGCATGCAATCTTTGGAAGGGGAGAGGAGAGGGAGGGAAAAATTTAGAACTCAAAATCTTATTAAAGTGAATAGTTAGAAACTAAAAATTGATTAATCAAAAAATAAATACCACCAAAATCTACATCATATATAACAGAAGATATTGGTACTAGTTTATAAACATTCAGTGACACATCCTCTATTTTTTTCTTATTTTTTTAAGTAATTGGGGTTAAGTAACTTGCCCAAGGTTACACAGCCAGTTATTTTGTGTGGGTGTTAAGTATCTGATGCCGGAACTGATCCTAAGTCCTCCTGACTCCGGTGCCGGCGCTCTTACTCACTGTGCCATGTAGCCGCCCCTACATCCTCTCTTTTGACAAACTCTTTAATGTGTAAAATTGTGAAGTTATTTGTAATCTCAATTGCAATTCTTATTTTATGCTCTTTTGCTCAATCTCTGTAAGGGAATATGCCTTCAAATTGTTTTGTTCAATTATTTGTCTAGGTCTATTCGAAATATCATAACTTGTTTTTAAAGAAAGAAATCTATAGGAAGTTGTTACTTCTTCATGGACAAAAGAATTACAAGAGAAAAACTGTCACAGTGAGTGGACAATTACAGGATTTAGAACTAGAAGAGACCTTAGAGATACTGAATCCAAATCCTTCATTTTACAGAAGCTGAAAATGAGTCACAGGTCCATGAAGTTTCACAGTCTGAAGTCACATAGGTATAAAGCAAAACAGCTGATATATGACATGGTCTTCTGACACCTCTTTGTGACTAAATTGAAATGCTAGGAAGACAAATACAGTTGCTCTTTTAGAACCTTTAACAAAGTACTAAAAAGTTAGTCATGAAAGTTTGTACATAAAGTTTGACTCTAAGGTCTTTTGAGTCAAAAGTGTCAGATTTATGATCAGCATGACTGAGCTATAATCAACATCACCCAAAGGACTAACCCCATTGATGAGATCAGAGAATCACAGTTTTAGAGTTTGAAGGTATCTCAGCAGCCATCTACACCATTCCATAAAGCTGCAAAATGATAGACTTGTGATTATATTCTTGGTCAATTTTTAATTTGTCCATTTAGCTTTTATTTATTACATACTGATTATGAGTAACAAAGTATGAATAAGAGAAATTTTAAAACTCAGTCACTATCTAAGAGTATAAGACTAAAAGAAAGCCAAGTTCTCTTGACTCCAAGAACAGACTTCTATTCCCAGGACTATTTTATCCTGATTCTGTAAAAAAAAAATACAAACAAAAAATAAAACTCATAAAATTCTACTTAATATGCATTATTACTTTTTTCTAAGCAAAGAAAACAATTATAATATGAATTTAAATATGTTTTCTAATATTGATCATATTGGTCAATTCAACTGGGATAATGTAGATAGAATATAGGTTTATTCACTGAGCTCCTTTACTTTTCAGGTTCTATAATTTTAGGGAAAAGAAAGCAGAGCACCTCTGTCACACCAGAAGTGGAGGAAAGTCCATAGCCCTTTCACTTAAAAGTACCTAAGGGTCTTCCAAAATGTTTTTATAAAAAATGGTCCTGGATTTGGAATCACAAGATGATGATTCGAGGAGCACAGTTCCTGGCACATAGTAAGTGCTTAATAAATGATTGATTGATCTTTGTGATTTGATGGCTATGAGATTTTGGACAATTCAATTGACCTCTCTGGACTTTAGTTTCATTTTAGAAAAAGACATTCTAATGTCTTTTCTAGCTCTACATGTTCATCTTTTATGCAAAATAATTAAATACTGTTAATTTCAACAACCCTGAATTATTCCAACAGCACATACAATGGAGACGGTACTGTAGATAAAGAATCACCTTGATCTCTAAATGGAAAAAGGAGGTAGAGAGAAAGTTAGATTTAATTTGGGTGACTAGACAGTGCTGTCATTGTTTCCAAACTTCTCACTGACACGGAGGCCTTTAACAAATTCTTTTGATGATACTACATGATTGGGGATCATGTGCCATGGAAAAATGAACATTTGGTATAAGAAGTATGCTACGTATTATCAATGGTTACTTGTCTAATGAAAAGTTACAGAAGAAATATCCGGACTATATATGATTAAAATGGATATGAATTAGGAATATTATAAGAATGAGCTAATCGATATTTAATTCCAAAAATGCCATATCAACAAAATGCAAAAAGAACTTTAAAAAAAAATTTTCATCATAGGATCAGAGAAGTAGAACTAAAAAAAACGTGCAGAGTTCGTCAAGCCTAAGAATCATTTTACTTGTGAAGAAAGTGAGACACAGATTAGGTGACTTAAAAATGTCATAGTAACTATCTGATGCAGCCTTCCAACCCTAGTTCTTCTGACTTCAAATCCAGCATACTATGAACTTCACCACTCTGCTTCATTAGGTAGGTTTATGAGAGAATATAGACAGGAATTATGCAGTGAAAGAAGGCATATGTGGACTATATTCTATATTATTAGCAGGAATACTCACAATAATGAGATCTTGGAATAAAAGAATACTAGTTAAAAGGGGCCTTAATAGCCATCTAGTCCAGCCCAGACCTAAGAAAGTGTGCTCACAATAATGTATTTAAAGATGGATTGTCCAGCCTTTCCTCAAAACTTTACACTGAGGGAAACTTCTTACCTCTTGAGGCAACTGGTTTTAAATGAACCCTCTCAGAGTTGGGCTGATAAATGTTTAACAGTAAGATCTCCAGTAAAGAATATGTATCCCCCACACTTTTTAAAAGTTTAATCTACCTGTTAGCATTATCTTTATCATTTTCTTAAGCCTAAACAATCAACAAAATAATAAAAACCAGCCTCAATTAGCACTATTTTTGTATTTCCATGTTGCAAATACTCATACTAAAATGTTCAGAATTGACTCTTCTAGGACATTTCTAAATGTCTTTTAATACATGTCCAAATGATCTGTTTTCCAATTGTGTTGATTGAATCTAGTTATATCTTCTAGAGTCAAGTAGAACAGATGTACTCTGTCTTCCATGTCAGTCTGTTACATACTTGAAGAAAGCTATTATTACCTGTGCCTCAATTGCAGAATTGTTTATTCTTGAGGCTAAATATCTCCAATTTCTCGAGATTCATATGGAATGAACTAAAGGCCATTCATTATCTTATTGCCATCATTCTATCAACTTCAGTTAACAGATGCCCTTCTTAAAAGGTAATGACCTATACTAAACATTATGCCCCAGAAAAGGTAGTAAAGGTAGAAGAATTCAGTAGAATTGTCATGTTTTTATTCCTAGAAGTTATACTTCTAAAAGCAGCTCAAACTTAATTGAGTTTTTTAGTTACTCTAATAACATTGTTGATGAATTTTGAGCTTGATGTCAAGAAGCCAAGTCAACAAGCACTTATTAAGTATCTACAATGTGTTAGTCATTGTGTTCTAACCATTAAGAAAAAAAAGGCAAAAAATAGTGCCTGCTTTCAAGTATTCGAACAGATGAAACAATATGTATACAATTATGTGCAAACAAAATATATTACTAAATAAATTGGAGACAATTAATTACAGGAAATCATTAGCATTAAGGGGGATCAAGAAAAACTTCTTGCAGAAAATGGAATTTTAGCTGGGATCTGAAGAATATCACGGAAATTAGGAGACAGAGTGCAAAGGGAGAGAATTCCAGGAATGGGGAAGAACCAATGAAAATGCCAGGTCAGGAAATGGAGTATATTTTGATAGGAATCACAAAGACTACAGTGTCACTGCTAAACTACAATGTTGGGTAAAATAAGTTATAAGGAAACAAGAAAAATTGAAACATAGGAAAGACCAGGTTTTACTTTTAATATCCCCATTTATACATACATACATATACACATTATATAAGTGTATATACATATATAAGATAACATGTACATAATACACAAATTATATACACATATACAAATTGTATACACACATATAAGTATATGTATATACATATATATGTAATTACTATTTTTCCTCCAAAAGAAAAACTGCTACTCAACTGTGTTTCATGGTTCCTATATTTATAAAGGTACTTTCTTATACCCATTCATTCCTATTATATTTCATCTCATTGGATTTTGTCCACTTTTTGAACCAGTTGGGGAACATTTGGATCCTACATTCTCTGAAGTATTGTCATATTGAAATTTGTTGAATGAATACATTCACTCTGAATCCTTTTGCATAAATCACATATCCCCATTCTAATTTCCCAATTTTCATCTGAAATAAATAAGCCAAACCTAAATACTATGAGTGTTTTCCTGCCAGATAAATGTATATGCATTTGGCTCTCAAGAAGATGCTTAATACTAGTGCCAAAAAATAACCATACTAGCTGACAGGAGGAGAAAGGTAAAGTAGCCTGGGGTTAAATACTTGACACATTAATCCACAGAATGAATAATCCACATGGAGATAATTGAGGTGGATTTAATTCTGGGACATTATTTTTCCTCACGTTTCACACAATCAGGTTTAAACCCTCACTAGGCATGCTTTCAGTAATGACTGTCAGGTCATGGAAAGGGGAAAGAAAACCAGATTCTATTCCTAGGGACTAAATTGTCCCAGATCAGATCATCAACTAATATTTATCAGGTTCATGGTAAGATCAATTCCCTTCAGCTTTAGATGAGAAGCTTTCCTGTGAAGACACAGGGACAAGCTGCTGAGAAATGTGCTTTTGGCAGAGCTGCATGTATGTGGGGTGAGGAAGAAAATATAGTACCACTATTATTTTTTTTTACCCTAGTATCATTGAGGTCTGGTCTATTTCCCAAGTAGAGTATCTCTTTTTATTTGACACAGGTTCATTTATTTACATTTCATATTCTAGTCATTTGACCCATCATATAGAGACCTTGAGTTTTACAAGGCACAGAGAACAATTAAGAACTCAAATGCCTTCAATAAATTAGAAATAAATTGAGCTTTTATAATCTACATTTATTGTTCACTATAAACCCTATTTCTAAGTACAGTGTCCATTTAAAAAGACTATATAACATTTGATCTACATTCTAAGTCTATTATCATACGATTAAATAAAACAGTAATGCAAAGGAAATAAATAAAGGCATGTAATATTTTAGAAAAGATTTCAAGGATAATACTCTAAGCCATACTCTAAGCAAATGCATGTCTGAATCTTGCTCCCTTTACAAGTCAGAGTAAAATAAAGAGTTTGTAGTCTCAGTTGGGATACCTGTGTTCAATGAATCCAATTAATTCTATTTACTGATAAAGTCAACTGTATTGCAATTGGAAACCAATAATTGGGCAATCATATCACATAGGTCAGGCTTTATTGCACGATATCTTTATGCTCTCAGCATGGATACAAGAAGAAGAGGGCTATACTAATATCATATAAATACTTTTTTATTAAACTTCTGGACTACCTTTTTTGGTAATTCTTATGTAATCATAGAATAGTCTTTTTGTTCCATTCATGATCAAATAAAGAAAGATTGTTCATTTTTTCGTTTATTTTTTGCAGGGCAATTTAAGATACTTGAGTGAAAGAACAGTGTACATCAAATAGTATCTACCTGCCTCACAGTATTATTGTGAGAAAATAGCTTTGCACTCAGGCCAATTTTTTTTTTCTATTGAGTGGTTTATTTTGTACTGTGTTATATATGTGAGGCATTATTGTTACCCACAAAATCTCCATTGGGTCCTCAGAATTATCCATCCATTCATGTATTGCTGTTGACTTGTGATTTTCTTGATATACTGTAACAGTAATGGGAATTTGAATATCTTCCCTGCCCCTTAATAAGCCTAACGGAATTTGAAAATATTTCCTGCCCCTAATAGGCCAAATGTAATCACATGGAGCCTGTGGTGGTATGAGTTTGTTGAAGGGTGTATCAGAACCCACAGAAAGCAGGGAGTCAGAGAAGTTGTAACTGGAGGGAGGAGAGGACACACCCAAGGAGACAGCTAGGCTTGTGAGTATTTGTGGGAAGGCTAAAGAATGGTGTGGCTTCCTGCTGTGCTATGGTATATTAACTTCTTTGTTGCTATGATGGATTTGACTTTCTGGTGTTGGGATTTGGTTTTCTGTTGTCTGAATAAATGTTTTGCTTCTGTCTTCTATATGGAGAATTTGTTATATTTTGTGTTTGAGAACTATGCCAGCATATTCACAGTTGCCTTCAATGCTGTGAATACATTGTTGGTGCTACATATACATAACTTGTAATATGGAAATTCTAGCCATCAGAATAGGCCACTTTTCAGTGTCTTCTATTTTGCTTAGAGCACTGAGAGTTTTAATGTCTTGCCCATAGCTAATATTCATCAGAAATAGGACTTGGAGGTTGATTTTCTTAACTCCAAAGAGAGCTTTCACTATGCCATTACTGTTTAGAGTACTACTACATTTCAATTATTAAACAGTAAAAACATGAAATATGATGGTTGCTCCTAAAATTTAAATTTTTCATTGTGTGTAAAATTAAGAGATATTTTAAAAATGTCATAAGCAGTTCAACCATTGATTCAAGGCCACTATTTTTAAAAATATTTTTTAAATTAAATTTTATGTTCATTTTTAGTTTGTATCATTAATTTCCACAAGATTTTGAATTACACATTTTGTCCCCATTTTTCCCCTCCCCACCACCCCAGAACAGTAATCCCAATGAATATGCCCTCCTCTAATCTTCTTTCTCCTATATCTTACCCCATTCCCCCTCTGACTTTCCAATTGGGCACAGTGGGTCTGTATGCCCCAGTGTCTGTATATCCTATTTCTCAGTTTCATGCAAAATAATAATAATAATTATATATATATATATATATATATATATATATATATATATATATATATATATATATATATATATTTAAACATTTGATTTTAAAACTTTGAATTCCAGATTCTTTCCCTTCCTCCCTTGTCACCCACCCTTACTGGGAAGGTAAGCCATTCAATATAAGTTTTCTATGTGTAGCTATGCAAAACATTTCCATAGTGGATAAATTGTGAATGACTGACTATATTTCTCTCCATTCTATCCTACCCTTCACTTGTTCTATTCTCTACTTTGATTCTTTCCCTTTTCAAAAGTGGGTGCGTCCAACTTCCCTTCCCCCAGCCTGCCCTCCTTTCCATCATCCCCCTCTCATCCCCTTCCCCCTACTCTCCTGTAAGGTGAGATACCCTATTTAGCATGTATGTAATTCCCTCCCTAAGCCAAATTCAATGAGAGTAAGATTGACTCATTCATTTTTACCTTCTTGCTCTTCCCCTCCACTGTAACAGTTTTCCTTTGCCTCTTCTATATGAGATAATTTACCCAATTCCATCTCTCACCATCTCCTCTCATTATATTCTTCTCTCACCTCTTAATTTCACCTTTAAATATCAGTATTTCCTATTCAATTGGTCCTGTGCCCTCTGTCTATGTATACTTGTACACATATAGACAAAACTCACATATGTATTTATATGCCAATATACCCTCCTATATAGACATATATATGTATACACATACACACATACATATACACACACACAAACACATTTCTATTCCCTTCAACTATTCTCATACTGAGAAAAGTTTCATAAGTTACAATTATCATTTTTACATGTAGGAATGTAAATAGTTCAACTTTGATAAGTTCCTTATGACTTCTTTTTCCTGTTTACCTTCTCATGCTTCTCTTGCTTCTTGTAACTGAATATCAAAATTTTTTATTTAACTATGGGTTTTTCATCAAGAATGCTTGAAAGTTCTCTATTTAATTGGATAACCATATTTTCTCCTGAAACATGATACTCAGTTTTGCTGGGTAGGTGATTCTTGGTTTTAATCCCAGCTCCTTTGCCCTCTGGAATATCATATTCCAAGCCCTTTGATCCTTCAGTGTAGAAGCTTTCACATCCTATGTTATCCTGATTATGTTTCCACAATATTCAAATTGTTTCTTCCTGGCTGCTTGTAATATTTTCTCCTTGATCTGGGAAGTCTGGAACCAGCCTATAATATGCGGTACCTAGGAGTTTTCTTTTGGGGATCTTTTCCAGGAGGTGATCAGTGGATTCTTTCAACCTCTATTTTGCCCTCTGGTTCTAAAATATCAGGGCAATTTTTCTTGAGAATTTCTTGAAGGATTATATCTATGTTCTTTGTTTTATCATGGCTTCCAGGAAGTCCAATAATTTTTAAATTATCTCTCCTGGATCCATTTTCCAGGTCAATAATTTTTCCAATGAGATATTTCACATTGCCTTCTATTTTTTTCATCTGTTTGAATCTGTTTAATAGTATCTTGATTTCTCATAAAGTCACTAGCTTCCATTTGCTCCAATCTAATTCTGAAGGAATGATTCTCTTCAGTGAGCTTTTGAGATTCTTTTTTCCATCTGGCAAATTCGACTTTTTAAGGCATTCTTCTCCTCATTGACTTTTAGAACCTCTTGTCATTTCAGTTAGTTTGTTTTTTGAGATGTTATTTTCTTCAGTCAGGTTATTGGCAGTTGTTTCATAATTTTCCTGCATCATTTTCATTTCTCTTCCCAATTTTTCCTCCACTTTTCTTATTTGGTTTTCAAAATCCTTCTTAAGTTCCTCTATGGCCTGTAACCAGCTCGTATTTTTCTTGGAAGGTTTTGATTCAGGGGAAAAGACTTTGCTGTCTTCCTCCTTTCCCATGTTTTGATCCTTTTTGTCCCCAAAATAAGAGTGTAAAGTTGGATTGCTGTGCTTGCTTTGTTTCCTTTGCTTGCTCATGTTGACACTCAATTACTTGATTTTTGAGCTTTTTGACACAGTAGAATTCTGCTACCAGAGAGGGGAGCTTTGTCCCAGTCCCTGGGGTTTTCCCAGATGCTGGAGCTATTATTCAGGTGTCCTCTCTGAAGCTTCCAAATGCTCTGGCACACTGGTCACACACCCCAAGACCTCCACCCTAGACCTCAATCCAGATCCAAGCAGGTTAAAGCAAGTGCAATTACCCTTCAGACTGGCTGCTTGTTACCCCTACAACCTGCAGGCCAGGAGCATTTAAGCAGCCACATAGCTGCTGCTGCACAGATGTAGTACCTCAGCCACTTCTCCCTCCAGAGGGTAAAGGCCAGACCACACTCCCATAGTCCCAGTTTCCAAAGTCCACACTGTACTGACCTCTCACTTTTTCCTTAGCATCTATGGGTTGATAATTTGGGAAACCTCCAGAACAGTGGGTCATCTGAAGTCCCTCCAGCCAAGGGCTGGTTGTGGCCACCCTGGGGCTAAAACCTCCTGCTCATGTGGGGCTGGGCTTGGCTCCCATAGTGCTGTGCTGGCCCCTTCCTGCCAGCCTACCAGACTGTCTTCAGCAAGAAGAGCTTCTCTCTGTCATTTTGTGGGTTCTGTAGCTCCAAAGTTTGTTTAGAGTCATTATTTATATGAAGTGGAGGAGGTAGAAGCAGGAGCCATACTGAAATCCTGTTTCTACTCTGCCATCTTGGCTCTACCCTCAAGGCCACTATTCTTAACTGCCTACCACTACCACTTATCTATGACTATGAGATAGAACAAAGTCACATCAACTTATTCTGTAATAAAGTATAGGTTCTTGGACACAAGACATTGTACACGTAGGTGAAATTTGAAAGTCCAAGTTCAGAGTAGTAACTGTTCCTTGGTGTTTGGCATAATTAGCCCATGTGGATGAAACAGGTGGTATGAATGCATGTGTTAATGGGGAAATTAAAAAGTTGCCCCAGACACTTGAATCATATTATTTAAATTCTATCAGTGCCAGTGGGTAATGAGTAGCATCTGCATAAATGGGGATATAAATGTTTACAGCAATCTTTACAAAATGAAAAGATAATTTCTTACCCTATTGTAAAGTCATAGAAGGCATTTTCATGCGTCCTGAAGCAAATGTAAATATACATTTGCAGCAATAAAAAGACTAAGGTCATGGTTCCTCTGTCCCCTCTGGACAGAAGAACTGACTCTGTTTTTATAGTATCTCTTTTTTGATACGAAAAAAAAATCAAAAGTTACTTGGCTTGGCTTTAAAGCTGATTGTCTATCTTTACTCTAAACAAACTTTCAAACAAAATACCAAGAAAAGGAGAAGAAAATGTTGATGGTTTTCCTCTGTTCATATAATCCGAAAGAAAACTGTAACATATTCCTTTTGGGTACTAAACATGATGAGGAGAGATTTTAACTACTATATCAAACTACAATTCTGGTAACAATGACTACTTTGTATTTTGAGGAATGGAATACAAACACTTGAATCTGTCATCATATTTGATGGCCACAGAAAAGGTTACAAACCCAAGAGCATTTATATTAGCAGTAAGTTGGAATAAGTGAGTCTGCCCTAGAGATATGATAAGTGCTTCATGATACCTAAGTAATTTTTCTTCGTGTCTCATACCTCCTCAGAGACAGAACCTCGAGTCATCTTGAGCCCCATTGCTCACAAATGAGAACCGTCCTTGGACTTGCTCCTCTGGTGTTTAAGTAATATCCAGAACTGGCCCAAATAGCGCTCTGGATATTGCACTCCTAAAAATAACCATGAACTGGGCTGTCCTTCCATAGGTTCTTTAAAATGTGAGTAATCCTTGTGCTCAGAGCCAGAAATAAACACTCTCAAATCCCAATGCAGCAAAAATGTGAATTCATCTTTTAAATACAAATACAAATGAACTTAAAAATAAGAGTCCAGTATTGAATTTTTCTATCATTAAGAACTCTAGTAGCTAACATTTTCTAGTGCAAAGATGATCATCCATTTACAGGCTATGTGACATTTATAGAAAGTAGATTTTGTTATGCTTTCAACAGGTAATAAATACTCATGTGTGTCATGCGCCCACAGCTGTGAAAAGCTTTGTTGTTTTTGACCCGGATGAGCTTTATTTATTATATGAAAAATTCATACAATGATATATAAGAAGCAGTTGGATAGACCAATAGATTGTTGGATAGACCTGGAGTAAGAATATTTTAACACAAATCTGACTTCAGACACTTGCTAGCTATGGAATCTTGGGCAAGTCACTTAACTCCTTCTACCTGTTATCTCATTTGTAAAATGGAGATAATAATAGGACCTATTTCACAGGGTTCTTGTGAGAAAAAAAGATATTTGTATAAGCAATTTGCAGAGTTTAAGGTACTATGCTAACCATTATCATTAATAATCATTTTAATAATAAAGTAATAATAAGTATTTATTCCACTGACAGCAATAGAGACATGACACTAGAAAGCTGCTGCAATGTTCATATTATCAAGAATAAACTGAAGTATTTTAAGTTGATAGATATATTCCTGTCCTTAGAGATCTCCAAAGATCTCTACACTCTCATTAACAAATACTACTTCTACTCTGAGGCTTTTCTTTATAGACAACATTATGATGCAATTCTGTTTCCTCTAGCTTTATTCCCAGGGAGATATTGTAAACAAATAATATGTAAATTAACTGAAGCTTAAGAAAAATACTAAATTAAAAAATGGAGGAGTTGCTTTTGCTTTACAAATTGTAGGTGTCAAATTTAAAGAGGGACATAGGGATAGTTATATGCCATAATATGTCCAAAACAGTACAATCAGTATGAAAAAGGATCTCTAGACAAATCTACTTTTTTATATTTCAATTTATTTATTTATTTTTAGATTTCAACATTCATTTCCATAAGATTTTGAGCTCTTTTGCCATGGTAGAACTCTGTTTCCAAAGTGGAGAGATCTGTGTCCCAAATCCCTGAGGTTTTCAACTGTTATGGTCAGAGCTATTGTCCAAGCTTTGAGGAGGGTGTACTCTCTAAAGCCACCACAAGCTGTTGCACACTGGCCACACTCCCTAGGACCACCACCCCAAGACTGTAACCTAGATCCAAGCAGGTCAAAGCAAGAGTGATTACCCTCTGAATGGTTGCTTGGTCCCCCTTTAATCTATAGGCCTGGAGCTCTGGAGGCAGCCACAATGCAGCAGCTGCAGCCTACCCTGGTGGTAGATGCTGGACAGTGTTCTTCTGTCACCCAGTTCCAACAGAGTACCCCATTGACTTTTTACTTTCTCTTTTGTGTTTATGGGTTGAGAAGTCTGGAAACTTCCACAGCTGCTGGTAATCCACTCTCCTGAAGTCTGCTCTGGCCAGTCTGTGACACTGGTTGGGGCTGAGACCAGGGCCCAAGCAGCTCACATGGAACTTCTCAGCCCCCAGCCTGGTGCAAAAGACTCTTCCTGTCAGCCTGCCAGGCTGCCTTCAGGAGGAGATTTCTTTCTCTCTGTCACTTTGTGCATTCTGTAAGCTCTAAAATTTGTTTAGAGTCATTATTTTATAGGTATTGGAGATTATTGGAGTGGGAGCTTAAGCAAGTTCTTGCTTTTACTCTGACATCTTTGCTCCACCCCCCCTATTTTTAATAAATGAAATAATTTTCTTTTTAATTTAGACAAATACTAAAACTTAAATATAGGATAAGAAAAGAAAAAGAAACATTATAAACTTTAATATGAAATATGAAAAGAAAAAATATAATAAGCACAGAAGAATATAGGAGAGGATTCAGAATACATATTAATAACTTTCATGAAAGTCTATATTTTAAATATTGTGCATTATGTTGAAATTTGTCTATCTTTTCTTTACTTCCATGTACTTTTCTTTTATTCTCTGCTGTACTCTTTTTACTTTGTTCTTTTTCCCCCTTACTCTTTCCTCCATTCCCAGGCTACAGTTAAGCTGTGAAGGACTTGAGGGGGACTAGACACTGTGAGCTTCAATAGGAAATGGAAACTAGACAAGGAGCTGAACGAGGAACTGAGAGCGGCCTGCCTTTTAATCCAGGTGACAGTTGGGTGAGTTTGGGAACCAGCACTAGACAAAATGAAAAGATCTTTTCTTGGGTACTTAATGTTGGCTGATGAGATCATGATTTACTGTGACCTGGGGTGGGAGAATTGTGCACTTTGTAACTTGTATCCCTTAAGCATGACTGAGTTAAGGATGATTGGATCCAGTCAATAAGAAAGAAGACTTTCTGACTGACTATATGTAGCAGCAAGCACCCCAAGGGTCCTCAGGGTTTGCAGCTACCACAGGTTCTTGGATCTGCTTTGATAAAGGAAAGCAACTCAAAATGGGTTAACAAGCTTACTTTAATCAGTCAGACATATATGTTTACCTTGTTCAAGGGAAAAAAGTCAGCACCCCGAACTTCAAAGTATACAGGCAGAATTATCAAGACAGAAACAGATCAAGTAGACAGCTTTCCAAACTGTCCAACCATTACATCCATACCCAGTCAACATCTGGGTTTTTCAAAGCCGGGGGACTCTCAACAACGACTTCCCAGAATTCAGATCAAATCACAGAACACTTCTCAAAGTGAGTTCCAAAACAAAGCTACACATCAGGGCTTATATAGCCTTCTCCTGGCTCAGAGAATGTAACAACCTTATTGACCCACTGGCCAATCAAAAAGTATCTACTGAAAAACAAGCCTCCCTCCCCAGGCTTCTGGTGCACTTTAGCCTAGGGGCAGGGAAGATCGTCCAAATTTGCATTCCCATTACACTATATTAAGGCAATATGAAGTAGGAGTGGGACACCATTGTACTTTATATCACTTAAGGAGGATTGCTCCTTAAGCATGATTGAGTTAAGGACTTACTGAATGATACCTTTTGTTTAAAACTATGTGGCCACTTTAGTGACAATTTGCTGTGTTATATCATTGTGAATGCTATACTTTGATTTCTGTGAATGTTTTGCCTTAGTTTACTGCCCAATAAATAGAGAGTTCACTATACTATGTGATCAGAACCATAATGCTATTAACTTTATTAGTAGCAGTCCTCTGGAGAGCTGCTCATGCTTGGCTTATACATGGATATATTTATATATAGATATCGATATATTTATACATAGGTATTAACATATTCATATGTGTGTGCGTATATGCTTTCCCTAAAAATTCTACTCCTAACCTTTGCTTTTATGTTTGTGTGCATCTCTTTTTTCCTATCTCTCCATACTCCTCTACTTCTATTCACTACCCCCCCTCCTATTACTTAGCCAACATCCCCCACAATGATCTCACCCATATCCTCTCTTCCTAACAAGATCAAAACATCTTTTTGTATACCCCTGTGACCTATTCCCTTACCATCTTCTCTAAAGATCCCTCTCTTATCCTCTCATTCCTCCCTATCTTGTTATCGTCTATTTCTTTCTTAGGTTAGACTTTTATACTCTTATAGATGCATATGTATTTTTCCCTATTTAACCCATTCACAATGAAAATAGGTATTCAGAAATAACAGTCCCTCCAGACCATATAATTTCTCTGTATTGGTTCATCCTCTTGTATCTCATTTGTCTAAGAATTACTCTTTTACCTGTTCTTCGATGGTTTCACTACTTGAAGTCAGATTGTACACAGGTCTGCCCCAAATTTTCTTATAAGCTACCTAATTACTAATAATAATCTTAGACATAGGTTTCACATTTTAAATACATAAACGGTAAACAGTCTATCCTTATTAAATTCCTTGAAATTGGTCATTGCTATGCACCTTATATTTCTTTTGGTTCTTGTATGTCAAATCTTCTATTAAATTCAGTTTTTTTAAACAAAATCCTAAAAGTCTGACAATTCATTAAATGTCCACTTTTCTTTTTCATTCAGAATTATGCTCAGCTTTGCTAGGTTTGATATTTTCAGACAGAAGCCAAGTTCTTTTGCTCTTTGTTATATACTTTTCAAAGATATATGATCTTTTAGTGTTGCCACTGTTATGTCTTGTGTGATTCTAATTGTGGTACTGCCATATGTAAATATTTTTTCTTGTTTCTCATAATATTTTGTCCTTGATCTGGAGGTTTCAGAATTTTATTCCTCTGAGTTTTCCTCATAGGACTTCTTTTCAGGAGGTGATTGGTAGATTTTTTTTTTTCCTATTTCTACCTTTTCTTCTTGTTCTAATGCTTCAGAACAATTTTCTTGAATTATTTCTTGTCTTATTGTATCAAGATTCTTTTGTTTATTAATTATCTTTAGTTTTTAACATTCATTTCCACAAGATTTTGAGCCACAGATTTTCTCCCCATCTCTTTCCTACCCCATCCCAAGATGGCAAACATATTGAAAACACCTTCCCCCAATCTGCCCTCTCTTATATCCCTCCACCGGACCTTTAATTTCTTGTATGGCAAGATGGATTTCTATACGCCATTGCCTGTATATCTTGTTTCCCAGTTGCTTGCAAAAACAATTTTTTTAAAAAAAAAATTACTTTTAAAGTTTTGAGTTCCATATTCTCTCCCTTCTCCACTCCTCACTCCTCCCTCCTGGGAAGACAAGCAATTCAACATAGGTTATACATGTTTTGTTATGCAAAACATTTCTAAAGTAGTTATAATGTAAAAGGCTAATTATATTTCCCTCCATTCTATCCTGTCCCCCATTTATTCTATTTTCTCCTTTGACCCTGTCCCTTTTCAAAAGTGTTTGCTTCTAACTACCCTCTCCCCTATTCTGCCCTCCTTTCTATCATTTCCTGATCTTTTTTTCTTCCCCCCCTACTTTCCTGTAGAATAAGATACCCAATTGAGTGTGTATGTTATTCCCTCCTGTAACACCAATGCAATATTTAGAGTGCCAATGATCATGATAAAGACCGTGACTAAAAGTATTGCTTGGTGTTCAATCACAAAATATAGCAAACTCTTCAGATAGAGGACAGAATTGAAGCATTTATTTATACACCGGAAAACCCAATTCCATCATAGTACCAAAGGTATTCAGAAAGCCATAATAACATAAAAGCATCCTTCAGCCTTCCCACAAACCAATACAAGATCAATATTTACTCCCAAACCTCTCTATCTGCTTAATGAGCATCCTCTCTTCCCCACCATTTTGCTAGCTCTGACCAGCTTGCTGTGGTCTCTTCTTTACTTCAGAAAATTCCCTTCATCACAGGCTCCATGTGATCATATTCAGCCTATTAGGGGCCAGAGTTTACTTTCAAAGCAGGGAAGGTCTTAAAACTCCCCCCATCCTAAGTCTGTTAAGGGGAAGGGAAGATCTTCAAATCCCTATTCTCATTACATTCGGCCCCAAGATTTTTCATGTACCTTACATAGCAAAAATACACTAACAATAAATGAGAGTTTAGGGATAACATGTAGAAAAACTGGTGTCAACATAACTTTGCAACTATATAACAGGGATAATAGAAAAACTTTGCACATAAAGCAATAGCTTAGGGTGGGGGCTTGAGCAAAATGACCCCATACCTCCCCCCTTGAACAAATGTGGCTCAAAATCTTGGGGTAAAGGGCAAAAGCCTCTTTTCCAAAGCTACTTCAAGCTGAAAATTGATGTAGAGCTGTCCCTGCCCCAAGAGGTCCTATTTGAAACATTGGTTCTTTGGCTGTCATCTGGAACTTCGTTTGTCAACACTAGATCCAGAAGTGGCACATCACAGTAATGGACAGAGGATGACATCTGGCTTAAGCAATCAGACATCTGCCAGTGGAGGATACCAAGCCTGAAGAAAACTAATCTCACAAACAAGTTAAACAGACAAAAATAGACAATATAGTGTCAGCCATGCTTCTGGAGTCCATGGACTCGCTATCATAATCTCATTCACAGTAGAATATATAAGTTAAGGGTACAATTTGACAATCATCTTCTCCTGAATAAATAACAGCAATGATATTGTCTTTCCCATGTGCTATAATCTCTGCAGCCTTTGGACCATCATCTGGTCTCCTCTTTACCCATACTTTACCTCCCAATTTTATTCTATTAGTAGAACCAAATTCTTTAGTTCCTCTGATAATTATTCAGAAAGAGGGTCAGTTTTCACAAGTGGTATTGTTTCACAAAAAATAATAATCACTTGAACTATTTTATCATTTTTACAAAACTGCATGGACTCTTCACACAAATTTTGCAATGTTACAATATTTTCTCCTTTATAAGTAGAATTTATTACTTCAGCCAATACATGTATGCCTCAAGCTTCTTTACTTGATTTAGGTAATATCCATTCAAAATGAGAGGGATTTTCATACTTATTCCAATAGAGATGTTTCTTATTTCTTTTCTATCCAACCAAAAGTCTTCTAAATAAAGTAAATTATATCCGCCTGAACCAGATGTTCTTGGATACGGTGCTGGGACATCTTGCCTCACAGTCCAACACTCAATATTTGAGATCTTATGTGTCTGCTGTTTTCTAATTTACAGATATGAGGTTATCATTCTGGCTAGAGGTATACTTTCTCCCAAAGATCTATTATTCAAATTACATAAATCAGTAAACAAATTATCTTTCCAATGTTGAAACGAATCATTAGACCTTAACCTCCTTAACTGTTATTTCAATAATCCATTCATACTTCCAATTAACCCGGATGCTTGTGGATAATATGGAATATGGTATATCAATTCTATTAAGGTGACAGTATCTGGAACAGCAGCATACAATGGAGGAGTCACCTTATTCAGTTATCTATAATCCACTGTCATTCTCCATGGCTCATCTGATTTGCATACTGGTCAAACAGGATTATTCCATCATGTGGTTGTAGGGACTAACACTCCTGCTTCAACATGTTACTTTGTAGTATTGGCAATTTCATCTTGCCCACCTGGCCCATGATACTGCTTTAAAATAATTACTTTATAAGGTTCAGGTAAAGTGATTGGGTCCATTTTAATTTTTTCCACTAAAACTGTATTAATTCTTATCTTCCTTACTGCAAATTGGTATCTTTCTTCAGGTAAATTCAGAGTCATACCTCTCAATATATCTATTCCAGTGATGTATTCAGGAATGGGTACATTGACCACAGTATTTTCTTTCTTATGTAATTGTCCAATTTTCATCATTAGTTTGACTTGTCTGGATGATATTTCAGCCCCTCCTAGTCTTGTGATGGTAACAGGTGATCTATGCTTGAATTTATCAAGGTTCTCATAAATGAAGGAGGCCTCTGCCCCAGTATCTAATAAGACCCTGGTTACAGGATTTGATCCATTTTTCCAATATATAGTCAGATTAATATGAGGTCTACAATCTTGTCTTTGTATTTCTTTAATCTGAGCTGGAGCTTGGCCAATTTCCTATTCTCCCTGAATGGGTGATGTACTTGGAAACAATGGTTCAGGAGCATCTGTAGGGGCAGACCTTACTTCTCTATTCTGTCTGACATTAAGCTACTTATCACAGTACATTTTATATATTTCATTAGTTGGAATACATCAATTTTTCTAAAATCAATCCCTGCTCTCAATAGAGCAGTAAACATTTCTTTTTTCTTTGCAATCTATTCTGGACATTTACTCTTCTCTCATAAGGAAATTTATCTTTTTCCCATTCTTCTAAGTCACTTAGCTGTGAAATCTTATCTAGCACCTCTGACAGAGGGTGTCCTATTTTACCTATTAGTAGAGTCAGAAGTAGGTGCTTATAAGCAGAAGGAGCTGTCTTCCCTATGATATTTCTATGAGGAACTGCTAAGGAGATTTCATGATATGTATCTGCATCTCCAGCTATGATAGCAGTTTTCATCACTTCTTTCAACTTTCTTATACAGTCATTAAGAGAATACCGGGGTCTCTCTCCACTAGGCCACACAGAAACAGTGGGATACATTGTATGGCATCCAGCAGCAGCTAAAGCTAAAGATAGGTCATATTGTTACCTCCTGCCAAATGAAAATCTCTAAAAGCTTTCTGGACAGAAGGATTCTGGCAAATACCTATAAATTTCAAGCAGTCCACTCTATCTATCAGTACCCCAGCAGCTCTTTCATCACTGATACTTACCATCCAAGACAATAAGGATTCTCATATCCTTTGGGTGAATCTGCTGAAAATATCAGTGATCTCCTGTTGAGTAAAATCCTCAAGTATCTCCTTTAACACTGCTTACCCTCCCTGACTCTTCTGCCTTCTCATTATGGGGAGCTTCTGCTTCTGTAAAAGCTTCACCATGAAACAATGTATCATTCCATTTTATATGTATTACCTTCAACTATCCTGATCCTGAGAAAAGTCTAATGACTTACAAATATCATCTTTCCAAGTAGGAATGTAAATAGTTGAACTTTAATAAGTTCCTTATGATTTCTCTATCGTATTTACCGAATTTTCATGCTTCTCTTGCTTCTTGTATTTGAAAGTCAAATTTTGTATTCATTCCTCGTTTTTTCATCAAGAATTCTTGAAAGTTCTCTATTTCCACAAATGTCCATATTTTCCTCTGAAGCATTATACTCAGTTTTGCTTGGTAGGTGATTATTGGTTTTAATCCTAGCTCCTTTGACCTCTGGAATATCATATCACAAGCCCTTTGATCCCTCAATGTAGAAGCTGTCAAATCTTTTGTTATCCTGATTGTGTTTCCACAATACTCACATAGTTTCTTCCTGCCTGCTTATAATATTTTCTCCATAACCTGAATAATATTGAATTTGGGTATAATATTCCTAAGAGTTTTCTTTTTGGGGTCTTTTTTCAAGAGGTCATCTTTACATTTCTATTTTGCCCTCTGACTCTAGAATACCAGGGTATTTCCCTTGACAATTTCTTGAAAGATGATGTCTAGCTCCTTGTTTTTGTCATGGCTTTCAGGTAGTCCAATAATTTTAAAATTATCTCTCCTGGACCTATTTTCCTGGTCAGTGGTTTTTCCAATGAGATATTTCACATTGCTTTCTATTCATTTTTTTGGATCTATTTTATAGTATCTTGATTTCTCATAAAGTCAGTAGCATCCATTTTTAAGACCTCTTTTAGCATTTGAGTTAGATTATTTTTTTCCTTTTTTGGGGGGGAAATTGGGGTTAAGTGAGTTGCCTAAGGTCACACAGCTAGTTTTTGTGTTAAGTGTCTGAGGCCGGGTTTGAACTCAGGTCCTCCTAACTCCAGGGCAGGTGCTCTATTCACTGTGCCACCTAGTTGCCCCTAAATTATTTTTTAAGGTGTTATTTCCTTCAGTATTTTTTTGGTCTCATTTAGCAGGCCATTGACTCATTTTGCATGATTTTTTAAAAAAACAATCGGGGTTAAGTAACTTGCTCAAGGTTACACAGCCAGGTGTTTCTGGGTGGGTGCTAAGTGTCTGAGCCCGGGATTCGATCCCCAGGTCATCCCAACACTGGAGCTGGTACTTTACTCACTGTGCTACCTGGCCACCCCTGCATGATTTTCTTGCATCATTCTCATTTTTCATCCCAATTTTTCCTCTACTTCTCTTAACTTGATTTTCAAAACCCTTGAGTTCCTCTATGGCCTGCAACTACTTCATATTTTTCTTGGATGCTTTTAATGCAGGTGTTTTGACTTTGTTGTCTTCTTCTGTTTCTGTGTTTGGATCATCTTTGTCACCAGAAAACAATGGTATGGTTTGAGTTTGCTCCCTCTGTTTGCTCATCTTGACAGTTAATTACTAGACTTTTGAGCTCTTTGCCATGGTACTACTGCTGTGATTTTCCAAAAGGAAAAGATATTTCCCTCAAATCAAAGAGTATTGAGATTCATTCTTATTCCTGGAAAGTTCTATTTACCTATGATATTTTTCTGTGACAATCTAAGCCTGTACATTTTCTTTTAACTGTCTTTCTCTAGTGCTGCCAATACCAAGGTCTTGCATCCCAGAAGTCAAATATTTAAAATAGTATATTCCAAAATGCTTTTAAATGATGGGATATCTTCTAGAATACCTTTAGAACCTTGCCATCAAGTCCTGGGAGGTTATAGGATCAACATCTACCCAAATAGATTGTTAATATTGTTTTTTTTCTTTTTTCTTTTACATAATTAATACTGTCTTAGTTTAGATAACTCAAATTATTAATGCAGTTTCATGGATCCCTAAATTCAAGGACTAGTGAATAAAGAATCATGGAGTAGGGGTGGTTATGTGGCGCAGTGAATAGAGCACTGACCCTGGAGTCAGGAGGACCTGGGTTCAAATTTAGACACTTAAAACTTTCTAACCATGTGACCTTGGGCAATTCACTTAACCCCAAGTGCCCTGCCTTCTTCCCCCCCACAAAAAAGCAAAAATAAAAATTGTGGTATCCTTGGTCTTGCCACGTGCTTTTGGTCAGCAGGGAAACTTCAGCAAATATAATTAAATCTTTATCCTTTTTATAAATCATTTCTATCTTTTCTTTAGTTAAATGTCCATATCTAAAGTTCTAAATGGTCTGTAAGTATCTCCTTTCATTCCAGTCTCAATGTGAACCACTGAACTGGCTTCATTCCATCCTGTCCCATTATGTAAGATTTTTAAGTGCTGAATAAAGATCTTGAAAATGATCCTACTATTTTCCTTGTTTGATATATAGTAATCATCATGACCATTACCATATATTGTGATCTAAAGTCATGCTGTAATTATTTCACTATGTTTCTGATGTTGTTTAATGGAATGTAAGCTCCTCAAGGTCAGGGACTATCACAATTTATCTTTGCAGGCTGTGATAGTAATGGCATTTAAAGATTCCCCTGTATTGGCTTGGTTTTCAAACTGATTGTGTTAAAACCCAGAGCTTGTTAATCCCACCTGTGGGATGGACTTGTTGAAGTGAAAAGAAAGTCTTGAACTGGGAGGAGCTGGTGACGTAGATTTGGAGAGACAGGAGAGAGGCAGAAGAACTTTTTTGGAAGCAGCACCTCGTGGAGGCAGAGAGAGATGGAGAGCATTGCTGAGTGCCACTTTGAATTGCCTTGGACTTTTGAGACCTGCCCCCTGAGCTGCCAAGGACTGAGGAGACATGGCTGTTTTGCTGGTACTTTGTCTGTCTGTTTTGATGTTGTTTTGCCAGATTTGTCCACTGGTGAAAGACAGTCCTTTTGTTGAAGAAGTCCTGGAACCTGGCTGCTGGCTAAGAGATCCTGAGACTGTCCTGCAGACAGAGAGTGAATACTGTCCACTGGTGAAGGACAGTGCTGTTGTTGCAGGGGTCTGGAGACTGTCCTGCAGACAGAGTGAATACTGTCCACTGGTGAAGGACAGTGCTGTTGTTGCGGGGGTCTGGGAACCTTTCTGTTGGTTCAGAAGCCCTGAAGAAGGATTTTCTTGTTGTATGTTTACAGAAATCCTGGGAGAGGGTTTTGCTAATGTTTTCAGGGGTTCTAGGACTGTTCTACAGACAGAGGATGAATTAATGAAGGGACTGGCAATGTATCTTGTGGCCTTGCTAAGCCTTGTCTCCCCAGGAACTAAAATTGCTGAGAACTTGCCTCGTGTCAAGATGAAGAAAAGACCTCCATTTGGGTATTAAGTGCTGTGTTTAAACTTGATGTAACTCTGGGGTAGATTCAATTGTGATCCAGGGGTGGGGAACTTTTGACCTTTTTGTGCTTTGTGATGGACCAAATGAAGGTACAGCCTAGGGGTGGAGAAGTATTTAGAACAGAGACTTTGTAATTGATTGAATGATTGGAAGGTCCTGGGGTGGGGTAGTACTTGGAGATTATTTCATCACACTTAGTAAATGCTGTATTTTGAATGACGTCATGTTTTGATCTTCTCTGTTCTTGGTTTTTTGTCATTGAATAAAATGTAGAGCACATATGCTGGTATTTTGAACCTTGGGAAGTTGCCTTTCCTTGGTGTTACAGTACACAGGCCAAGCACCTTGTGTACTACTTGACACTTAAGAAGTAATGAGTATATGTATATAAATATATGTATGCATGTATTGTATATATGAGACTAGTTTGAATTTGATTAATAGATGATGAAGAATCATTTCATCAATAATGAGCAAATGGGTAACTTAAGAGTCATGACAATGAGCTTTCTCACCTTTTTTTAATTAAAATCAGAAATACTTATGGTACATTATACATTATAATGTCCCAGTATAAGGAACAACAACTTCAGGATGTTAGAGTATTTTAAAAATATCAAATTATATCACAGTTTATAATTAATTTACTATTCTAATCATTAAAATGATAGAATCATCAAACCCAAATAATGACAGATTAATAAGACTTTCCCTTAGAGATATTATATTCATTCATATACCATATTCCATGATTTGGAAGGAGAGAAAAACTTTTATTTTTTAAGCAAAATGCAAATTTAAAAAATTATATCTCATCATTTGAATGAACGCAGAAAAGTAGTGAAGGGCATGTATAGAAATCTCACAGCCCTTGAAGACAGTTACCATATGCTCTGCAAAAGAGAACAGGCTTGCCAAATTGTTCTGGCCTGCTACTGACTATTCCACAGTTGAGGGGAAAAAAGCAAGTTGAAGAGAACCGTTCAATAAGCTACAACAAATATCTGAGACATGAAATGGGGATCTTTTTCCTTGAGGCTCAGATATTAAACATACATGGACTTTGAACTTACATTAGACATTGCTAGTAAGCTTCCCTCTTGTTATACAACCTATTTTTTTGTTGTTGTTTTATTCTCCCTACCCTCAGGCCAAAAAAAAAATAGAGTATGGAATGAGCCAATGCTTGCACTATATGAAGTAGAGTACAAATGGGAAGAGGGTGTGGATGTTGATGAAGAAAGTTTGATTAGCAATTGGCAAAAGGAAAACTACTGAGTGTTTCTCAAATTTGGAGGAAGGTTTTATGTGCAGTTGGTGACAGAATTGTAGCCACAGAAATAGAATTTTTCAAATTTACATACAATCTGTTTTCGTGAATCTAATTTAGGTAAGTTTGAATCTCTTTAACTTTCATCAAACTCTTGACAACAAAAAGCTGGGAAGGGGAAATGGCTATTTTCCTGGTCACTGATCTGGATGCTAGGCTATTTCTACTCCTTTCCATGAAAAAAGAAAAAAAAATACAGAATGCATGACAGCCCTATAGGTCATTGAATTAATGACTTACTGTGTGAGAGGAACTAAGAGAAGGTGTGTGATACAATAAAGAGCTTGCTCTGAAGTCTGATGATCTGGGTTCAAATATCGCTTCTTATGTTTACAATTCTGTGGTAAGTATAAATAACTATGAGCAAGTTACTTAAATTGTCTGGATTTTTTTAATTTAGAAAATGAGAGAACTACTAAATGCCCTCTGGGGTTACTTCTAATTTTTTTTTTGTTAAAATAATTATTTGAGTTTAACATTCTTTCTTTTGAAATTTTGAGTTCCAAGTTCTCTCTCTCCTGCTAGCTCCACCCCACACCCACTGAGAAGGCAAATGACGTGATATCAATTATACATGTGAAATTATGCTAATTGGGAGCAGAGCCAAGATGGCAGAGTAGAAACAGGATTTCCTTGTGGCTGTGGCTTCTACCTCCTCCAATACATATAAAAAATGACTCTAAAGAATCTTTGAAGCTACAGAACCCACAAAGTGACAGAGAGAAACAAATCTTCTGCTGAAGGAAGCTTGGCAGGTTGGCAGGAAGGGTCCACTGTAGCATGCTGGGAGCAGAGCAATGTCCCAACTGGGCTGTGGTTTTAGCTGCAGGGTGGCCCTGACCAGCAGCGGCAGCTGGAGCAGACTTCATGAGAGTAAATCACCAGCAGCCATAGTGGGTTCCAGACTTATCAATCCACAAATGCCAAAAGACAAATTAAAAGGTCAGTGTGGAACTTTGTTGGGAATAGAGGAAGCAAGGTCTGGCCGTTTCCCCTGGAGCAAGAAGCAGAGGAGGTGCGGTGACTGCAACTGCTGGTGAGTGGCTGCTTCTGTTTCTCCTGGCCTGCAGATTGTAGGGAGACCAAGCAATCATTCAGAGGGTAATCGCTTTTGCATTGACCTAATTGGATTTGGATCACGGATTTGAGTGATGGTCGTAGGGTGTGTAACCAGTGAGACAGAGCATGTGGGGGCTATAGAGAGGGCACCGATCTAATAGCTCCAGCAGCTGCAAAAACTCCAACAATTTTGGACATAGCTCTCTCCATTCTGGAAGCAGAGTTCTACCATAGCAAAGAGCTCAAAAGACAAGTGATTGGCTGCCAATATGAGGAAGCAATGGAAGCACAAACAGATGATAGAATCCTTTTTTGGGGGACAAAGAGGATCAAGGCATGGGGTGGAAGAGAGACATTGAAGTCAGAATTCCTGCATCAAAACCACCAAGAAAATATGAATTGGTTACAAGCCTTGAGGAGCTCAAGAAGAATTTTGAAAATCAAGTAAGAGAAGTAGAGGAAAAATTGGGAAGAGAAATGAGAATGACACAAGAAAATCATGAAAAGTGAGTCAACATCCTGCTAAAGGAGACCCCCCAAATACTGAAGAAAATAACACCTTAAAAATAGACTAACTCAAATGGCAAAAGAAGACCAAAACACCAATGAGGAGAATGCATTAAGAAGCTGAATTTCCCAGATGGAAAAAGAATCTCAAAAAGTCACTGAAGAGAATAACTCCTTCAAAATTAGATTGGAGCAACTGGAATCTAATGACTTTATGAGAAATCAGGATGCTATAAAATAGATCCAAACAAATGAAAAAAATAGAAGGCAATGTGAAATATCTCATTGGAAAAACCACTGACCTGGAAACTAGATCCAGGAGAGAAAATGTAAAAATCATTGGTCTACCTGAAAGCCATGATAAAAAAAAGAGGCTAGACACCATATTTCAAGAAATTATCAATGAACTGCCCTGATATTTTGGATCCAGAGGGCAAAATAGAAATTGAAACAATTCACCTATCACCTCTTGAAAAAGATCCCCAAAAGAAAACTGCTAGGAATATTATAGACAAATTTAAGGTTTCCCAGTTCAAGGAGAAAATACTTCAAGCAGTCAGGAAGAAACAATTTGAATATTGTGGAAACAGAATCAGGATAACACAAGAGCTAGAAGCTTCTACATTAAGGGATTGAAGGGCTTGGAATATGATATTCTGGAGGTCAAAGGAGTTAGTATTAAAACCAAGAATAACCTATCCAGCAAAACTGAGTAAAATGCTACAGGGAAAAATATGGTCATTCAATTAAATAGAGGACTTTCAAGCATTCTTGATGAAGAAACCTGATCTTAACAGAAAATTTGACTTTCATTTACAGGAAGCAAGAGAAGCATGAGAAGGTAAACAGGAAAAAGAAATGATAAGGAACTTATTAAAGTTGAACTATGTGCATTCCTAAATGGAAAAATGATAATTGTAACTCACAAGACATTTCTCAGTATGAGCATAGCTGAAGGATATATATATATATATATATATATATATATATACACACACACACACATATATATATACATATGCATGTACATATCTATTCACATACATATATGCATGTATAGGAGGATATATGTGTATATAAATATATATGTGAGTGTGGGCATTTGTATGTTTATATATACACAGACAGAGAGTACAGGATGTGTTGAATATGAAGGGATGATATCTAAAAAAACAAATTAAGAGGTGAGAGGGGAATTTATTGGGAGAAGAAGAAAGGGAGTGATAGATTAGGGTAAATTATCTCACATAAAAGAGGCAAAAGAAAACTGTTACAATGAAGGGGAAGAGCAGGAAGGTGAAAGGGAATGGGACAATCTGATTCTCATAGAATTTGGCCTAATGAGGGAACAGCATTCGCCTCAATTGTGTATCTTACCCTATAGGATAATTGGAGGGTAGGAGATGAGAGGGGGGAAGATAGAAGGGAGGGCAGATTGGGGGAGAGGGTAATTAGAAGCTAATATTTTTGAAAAAGGATAGGGTCAAAGGAGAAAATAGAACAAGTGGGGGGCAGGATAGGATGGAGGGAAATATAGTTAGTCTTTCACAATATAACTATGATGGAAATGATTTGGGTAACTACACGTGTAAAATCTACATTGAATAGCTTATTTTCCCAGTGGAGGTGGGTGAGGAGTGAAGGGAAAAAATCTGGAAGTTTTAAAAACAAATGTTTAAAAAACATTTTTTTACATGCAAGTGGGAATTAACATATACAGGTACTGGGGTATAGAAACCCACCTTGACCTACTAGAAAGTTAGGGGATTGAAGGGGAAGGATATAAGTGAGAATAAATTGGGGGAAGGCGTATTCAGTAGGCCTGCTGTTTTGGGGTGAGGATAGGGGAAAGATGGGGAGAGAAAAAATTGTAGGTCAAAATCTTGTGGAAATGAATGTTGTAAACTAAAAATAAATTAATTTTTAAAATTATGCAAACATATTTCCTTATTAGTCATATTGCAGAAGCAAGAAAAATAAAGAAACTGATGACAATTATATTTCAATTTGCACTCACAGTTTATCGAATCTATCTTTGAAAGTAGGTAGCATTTTTTCATCATGAATCTTTGGAATTGTCTTAGAACATTGTATTGATCCAAGTAGCCAAGGTTTTCACCATTGATATCATTACAACATTGCTGTGGTTGTGCACAATGATCTCCTGATTCTTTCACTTCATTTTTCATCAGTTCATATAGGTGTTACCATGTTTTTCCAAAGTCACAGCCTCATCATTTTCTCATAACACAAAAGTACTCTGTCACAACCATATGCCACAACTTGTTCAAGCATTCTCCAATTGAAAAGCATTATTTTGATTTCTAATTCTTTATCACCAAAGAGAGCTGCTATAAACATTTTTTGTACATATAGGGCCTTTTTCCTTTTCCTTTGATCTCTTTGGAATATGAACCTTATAGTGGTATTGCAGGGGCAAAATGCATGTATGGTATTACAGCCCTTTGCTCAAAGTTCAAAATTATTCTCTAAAATGGTTGGACCAGTTTGCTATTCCACCAACAGTTCATTAGTATACCTATTTTTCCCTCATCCCCTCCAGCATTTGTCATTTCTGAAAGGTGTGTGGCACAATTTCACTGTTATTTTATTTGCATTATTCTAGACAATAGTGACTTAAAGGATTTTTTCATCTGACTAGAATTAGTTATTATTTTTTTCTTCTGAAAACTGCCTGTTCATATATATTGACCACTTATCAATTGGGGAATGGCTCTTATTTTTATAAATTTAACTTAGTTATCTACTTAGTATATACCCGAGACCAATATCAGAAAAACTTGCTGTAAATTTTGAAATTACTTAATAATCTACAGTACCTTTTAGCAAAATGTATTTTCCCTGATTATCTCCTTAATTGGTTTTTTTTTTGTTTAAGAATATTATTGCTCTCTCTCTCCTTCCCTTCCCTCCCCCCTCTCATTTCAGCTAGAGTATATCAGATACTGCTCCAACCATTTATTTTTTTTTATTTTTTTTAAAGCAATTGGGGTGAAGTAACTTGCTCAAGGTTACACGGCCAGTTATTATTTCTGGGTGTGGTGCTGAGTATCTGAGCCCGGATTTGATCCAGGTCATCCCAACACTGGAGCTGGTGCTCTTACTCGCTGAGCCACCTGGCCGCCCCTAAGCAATTGGGGTTAAGTAACTTGCTCAAGGTTACATGGCCAGGTGTTTCTGGGTGGGTGCTAAGTGTCTGAGCCCGGGATTCGATCTCCAGGTCTTCTCAACACTGGAGCCGGTGCTCTTACTCGCTGTGCTACCTGGCTGCCCCTCCAACCATTTATTTTAACTGTGCATATATTTTTCTGTTTCAAGTGCATCTCTTGTAACCAACATATTATTAGATTCCGGTTTCACATGCATTCTTCTATCAGCTTCTGTTTTGTGAATGAGCTCATCCCATTTACATTCACAGTCATGTTTACTAGAAGTTTATTTCCCTCCATCCCAATTTTTTCTGTTTCTTCTCTCTCTTTTTGTCCTATAACTCTTCAAAAGTATATATTTTTTCTAACCACTAACTTTATTCACCATACTTTTTATCCCCTATCCTCTATCTTATCACTTTTCCCTCCTATTTCTCTATCTGTTAAGGTAGATTATACACCACTGAGTTTGTGTGTGTGTATGTATATGTATATACATGTGTGTGTATTCTTCCCTCTTTGAAACAATATGGATGAGATAGAATATCAAGCATTGCCTGCTACTCCCTATTTCCCCTCCATTGTAAAAGCTCTTCCTTGTATGCATCTTCTAAATGAAAAAAAAAAATTTCTTTCTCACTTTTTAATGTTTTTGAGATTATTTCAACATAATCAATTCACATCAATACATTCTGTCTGTGTAAACTAGTTGTAAATGCCCTAATAATGATTAAGTTCTTAGAAATTACATCTATAATCTTCCCATGTAAGTATATGGATATTTTAGACTTGTGTCCCTTAAAATTTCTCTTCTATCTTTACTTTTAAATGCATCTCTTGAGTTTGGTGATTTTAAGATTGTGCTTCAAAATTTTCTATTCAGTTCTGGTCTTTTCATGAGGAATGCTTGAAAGAGCTTTACTTCATTAAATATTTATTTTTTTCCTTGTGAAAATTATACTAATTTTTGCTTATTATATTATTCTTGGTTGTAAACCAAACTCCTTTGCCTTCTCTAATGTTGTGTTCTAAACCTTCTATTCATTTAACATGAAAGTCACTAAATCTTGTGTGATCTTAACTATGCCTATATAATGTTTGAATTGTTTCTTTCTGGCTGAATGAGGTATTTTCTCTTTGCTCTTGTAGTTCTTTAATTTGGCTATACTGTTCCTGAGAATTTTCATTTTGGACTCTGTTTCAGGAAAGGATAATTGTATTCTTTTAATTTCTGTTTTGTCCTCTAAATCTATGATGACAGGGAAGTTTTCCTTGAGAATTTCCTCAAATATGATATCTTGGCTCTTTCTTTTATCATCACTTTCAGGTAGTCCAAAAATTATTAGGCAATCTATCCCTGACCTATTTTCTACATCAGTTGTTTTTTTCTTATGAGATAAAGTATTCAACATCTGCTTCTATTTTTTTTAATTTTTTTTTGAGTTTGTTCTATAGTTTGTTTGTTTTTTTATAAGCAATTGGGGTTAAGTAACTTGCTCAAGGTTACACGGCCAGTTATTACTTCTGGGTGTGGTGCTGAGTATCTGAGCCCGGATTTGATCCAGGTCATCCCAACACTGGAGCCGATGCTCTTACTCGCTGAGCCACCTGGCCACCCCTAAGCAATCGAGGTTAAGTAACTTGCTCAAGGTTACATGGCCAGGTGTTTCTGGGTGAGTGCTAAGTGTCTGAGCCCAGGATTCGATCTCCAGGTCTTCTCAACACTGGAGCCGGTGCTCTTACTCGCTGTGCTACCTGGCCGCCCCGTGTTCTATTGTTTCTTAATGTCTCATGGAGTCATTAGCTTCCACTTTTGCAATTATAATATTTAAGGAATATATTCTTCAGTGAAATTTTGTACCTCTTTTCCATTTTGCTATTTCTGCTTTTAAAGTTCTCATCAGTAAATTTTTGAACTTCCTTTTTCATTAGAAAAATTTTATTTTAAGGTGTTATTTTCTTCGGCGTTTTTGTGGCACTTTTACCAAGCTATTCTTTTTTTCATAGTTTTCTTGTACTTCTCTCATTTACTTTCCCAATTTTTCTTCTATTTAAGATTTTCATGTCGTTGAGCATTCCAAGAATTCTTGGTGGGCCTGAGTCAAATTAGAATTTTTCTTTGAGGCTTTGATTGTCATTGTTTTTACATTAATTACTTCTGACCTCATATCTTGGTCTTCTCTGCAATTGCAGATTTTTTTTTTAATTTTCAAGCTTTGTTTTTTGGTGTTTGTTCATATTTCTACCCTATATCTTTATGTTCAAGTTGAGTTCTGCTTGCCTGTGGGTGGGGAGGTACTGTCTCCAATTTTAGGCTTTTTCTTAGAGTTAGTTTTGTAAGTCTGCAAGTTTTTGCTTCTTCCAAGGAATGCCCAGGTGTGATCCTGAGAGAGGTGTGGTGATGACAGTCTTGGTCTGTGCTCTGGTGTTTACCCAGAAAAGAACACTACTTCTTTGTAGCCGCAAGCACTACCACTCCTCTTGACCCTGGAATTCTTGTCAGGTCCTACAGTCACAGCTGCTAGCACTCCTATTAGCCCTGAAACTGTGACTGACTCCCCTGATTCCTTGTGATTAACCAATAGTGTTCCTCTTCATCCTGGAGTTGCCAAACCATACATTGTCCTACTCTTATTGACTGCACAAGGGTCCCCTGCAATCTCTTTTTGACTTGTTGTCTGATCCCCTTACCACCTCAGAGCTGAGAGTTCCTAAAGCTGCTGCTGCTGCTGCTATAGCCACCTCCAAGGCCTCTCTGGTTTCACTAAGATCTTCTACCAACTTCTGAAAATTCCTTAAATTTGAAATATGTTTAGTCCCAAACTTTTGTTGACTCTGACACTCTAAAATTTAATTCGGGGTGTTAGAGGTGTTTGTAGGGAAATGTAGAGAATTCAGATGAATTACTACTGCTCTTCTGATGTGTTGACTTTGCTGCCCCACTTTGAATTTTATATTGCTGAATTTATGATTCCTAACCATGATCCCCATTCACTTTAAAGGAAAATCATATTGACTGGAAGCAAGTAGGAAAGGGATCAAAAAATAAATCTCAACTTTATTTTCTCTACTTTCCATTCTCTCTTCATCTTGTTCCTTCAAGTTTTTAGTTTTTTCCTCTATACATAGGTCTGTAAACATCTTTCTCAATTCTCCTTTTTTGTACCAGAATATTTACAACCTTCAATGTGTGAATATTCCAGATGTCTTCCATTCTGGTGTCATGAAAAGAGGTCCAGTTCTAGAGTCAGAGAGAGTAAGTTTGGTCTCCAGTTCCGTACCTCATGACAAGATTATAGTTGATATGTTTTGAGAGCTGGAAGATATCTTTGATACCAGTTATTGAAAAAAACCTCATTTTATAGAAAAGGGATGCACAGAGGTTGTAAGTCAGTTAAGAAGTCAGTCATTAAACTTTTACTGAGTATGTACTATATATAACAGCCACTGTGCTAAGATCTGGAGATGCAAAGAAAGATAAAGGTAGTTAGTGGTGAAGCCAACCTTTGAGTCAAAATATTTGATGCTCAGTTTCCTCATCTATAAAATGAGAAAATTTTATCAAATAATCTCCAACACTTTTTTCCATCTCTGACATTCTTTGCTTCTGTAAATTGCTCAGCTTTTTCTTTTCCATTTCTTGCTTACTTTTTTGTTCTATTTTTTTTTGTCTAACTTCTCTTCTTGTTTCTTCTTTTCAAATAATTAACATTTTCATTTATATGTTTCCTGAGTATAGAAAGAATGCTTCTGTTTTTGGTGCTGCTTCAGAAATCTATATTTCATCTATTTTGCCATATAGGAAAATGATGCCATAAGTGTAAAAATAATTTATTTCTATTGAAATTAATATCATAGCATCATTTTCATTTATTATTTTTGAATTAATTACATTGAAATGAGGATGGAAAATTCTTGACCATATGCCCCATTTGTAATGATGCACTATAAGGAAAGTTCAAGAAAGACCACCAGCACCTTGAATAGTTGCTACTTCACCCTCATCATGGCTGGTTTTATGGTAGGATATGGGAGAAGAGTTAACAAGGAAGAACAAGTATAGAGAGTTTGAGAAGTACCCACACTGATAGTACATTATGGTTTAAATCAATTATCAATTCATATTTCCTAAAATAGCAGATTTACCTTCAAATGATCTGGTCTGACAGGTGTCCATTTTCCACCAAAACATCTCATTACCTCTTGAATTTAATTCCTATTTAATTTATGTCTGAATTGTGTTGAGTTATAAAGAATATACCGAGCAACATATATTATTGCTCTTATTTCATACGATGACAGAAAACATTCCTTTTCTAAACAAATAAAAAACCTATTCTGATGGAATTTAAATTACTTAAAAACTGAGTGCAGTAATTAGGTGTCATTGATTTTACAGATAACTTGATTTGAAAATGGAATGAGCATCTCTTATAATAATGAGACATATGTTCCTTTTTGTTGTGTTTATTTTCAGATTTATATCATGCATTCTAGGCTCTACAGTGTTTCTCAGCAGATTTTCTCTGTATTTTTACTTGCAGTGAGTGGAGCTCATGCTTGTATTGTGATTTGCAAAATACTTGTTTGAGTTATCTGAAGCAGTATTATGTGAGCAGCTTCATCATTTGAGGGTTATTACTCTTTCAGTCTGACTCTTTACTTCTTTTCTCTGTCTCTGTTAAGGTACTTCAGTGGCTATAATGAAGTGAATCCAAATGAATAGTTTGAGACTAGCAAGATACCTGACATGCACACAAAATATTCTTTTAACATTTGACTGAACTAATCATCCTAAGGGATTTTCTCTGTCTTTTATGAGCACTTATTCTCCACAGTGTTTTCTCTTAATATATCTTCGTCATTTAGCTGAAGATAGTTTTTTTTTTAATGCTAGCCTGAAGCTTACATGCAGGTTGCTATTCCAAGTCATGCAATTAAAATTTTTTTTTGTAGATTCAACTGAACAGTAAAAAAGCAATTCCAGTTAGTTAATGTAACTATCACCAAACATTGAAGAATGCTATATACACATATGACCTCTGTGTGTATATGTATATTTGTGTGTGTATATGTATGCATGGAGATGGGGGGGAGGGAAGGAAAGAGAGAGAAAGAGAGAGAGAGAGAGAGAGAGAGAGAGAGAGAGAGAGAGAGAGAGAGAGAGAGAGAGAGAGAGAGAGAGAGAGAGAGAGAGAGAGAGAGAGAGAGAGAGAGAGAAAGAATTTATGGTTTTTTTGTTTTTGGTATACGAATCTTCCAGGGAAAGTCCCTGTAATAATGCAGTAATAATTCTGATTGGCACCTTTCATGCAATTCATAATCTTACAGGCAAACTTAAAGAGACTATAAATTATACAAAGTCACCTAGAGCAGTGAAAGGTTAAGTGATTGTTTCAGGGTTACATGAGCAGAATGTGTTAGATCTTTCTGGTTTTGAGACCAATGCAATGTATACTAAAATACACTGCCTCTTTTATACATGAATTCATGTATTTATATACATATATATGCATTCACATATATGTATGCTATATGATATATATATATATACCTTACAAACACATTTATATACATATGCCTATATATGTATTTACATGTCATGAGTAGATAATAAAAATTCTAAATTTGTCATGACTAGACATTGACCATTCTAACCCTATGATTCTCTGGATACCATTTTACCAAAATAAGGCAATTATTCTTAAATAATTAATATGTGAAAACTATATTCTTTAGGGATCGTCTGGTTGGATCTTGGCAGTATTAACAGATGGGTAAGAATGATTTGATTGAAAATTTAAACTTTTCTTACTCCGTGTTCTACCTTAAAAGCATTACCTCATTGCACTTATCAGTAAAACTGTGTTCAACAACTAATAAAATAAAAGCAAACCAAATTGTTCATATTAGGCTAAAGATTAATGATATAATAATTATAGGGTACTTAACTCTACTGAAGTATCCAGTTCAAAAATAGAACAGAACAGAACAAAACAAAACAAAAAACAGTCCCTGTTTTCAAAGAACTTGCACTCTACTGGGGAAAATCAACTTGTAAACTGAAGAAAGTAATGATAGTTTGAGGAGCTAAAAAGCACTGATAAAATAAGAGGATCAAGAAGGTCTTCCTTTGGGAAAATTATAACTATACTGAGCCTTGAACAAAGCTGGAGTTTTTCGGAGGTGTGGTAAAGAGGTGAGTTCAAGGAAATGGGAGACAGCCTTTGTTAGAGCATAGAAGAATGAGGGTGTGTGCTGAAATCAGAGAACAGTAAGTAGATTGTTTTGACTGGAATATTGAATTGTTAAGGGGAGTAATATGCCATAAAGGTAGGACTGAATCAGATTGTAAAGAGTTTTTAAATGACAAGTAGACTATTTTATATTTATTTTAGTGGTAATAGGGAGCCACAGAAATTTATTGAGTAGGAAACTGAAAGGTCAGTGTTGTGCTTTAGGAAGATTACTCCAAAGTAAAGTGTTACATGAAGTTTTATTCAAGCATGCTTTGAATTCTAAATTGGAATGTATAGATTTTATGAAGATTCCAGAAGGAAAAAAACTAGAGTCAAAAATTGCATTTGGAATTCCTTTAAACACTTTTTCTATGGGCACCTTCAAATGGGTTCTATTATCTCCAGTATGTTTGACTTCACATGCATCAGCATATTCACTTTCCATCCCCCCTTTGTAAACACACATACTCCACTATACAAACTTTCAACCCACATTTTTTATTTGTGCATCAAACACATCAATAGACAAAAGATCTGTGGGAAAATTATGCACGGCCACATACTTCTTTTTGTTAGAAAACAGAGCTCCAAGTCTCTTTAAGGTCTCCCATTTGATGCTGTGCTTCTAAAATGAATTACCCCAGCCACTTCCTCTTCATCTCCTATTGTCACCTATTCTGTGACTCTTCTCCCAGTTTGTTCTTTGTAAATGCTGATATTTGTAAGAAAGATCTCTGAAAGATTTCAGGAAGGCCATCACGGTAGATTATAAAACAATTCAATATAGATTGCAGTCTAGCAACACATAGAATGTTTCAAATTTCAACTTATGAAAAACAACTACAAATATTGAACTATTATCCATACTTCAGAAAATCATCACTAAAAATCCTGTAGGAGAACTGATTTATAAAAGAGGGGCCAGGTGTGATTGGTAGGATAAAAATTATATGGAAGGCATAAACTTAAAGCAATCAGAACTGATGGAAAGACATAATGAGAAAATTGATCTGTTTGCAAGGTAGAGAAAGTGGAAATAATTTCTTTCACATTACACAAATCAAGTCTTCATAATTAGATTTGGCACAAATATAGTCCTCACATCATTGAAGAGCACATGTTGTTAGACTATCAAGTAATTTAAGCTAGAAGTGTAACCTTTATTAAGACAAATACAAAATTCTTAATAAGACTGGAAATGTTCTCATGTAGAAAAAAAAAGAATCAATACCACATTCCTTTCATTGTTGTAACTGTACATGCTAAAAAAGAAACTGTAAAATGTATCATTTAAAAAATACTGAGGGGCGGCCAGGTGGCTCAGCGAGTAAGAGTACTGGTCCCAGTGTCAGGATGATCTGGGGATTGAATCCAGGCTCAGATACTTAGCACCACACCCAGAAATAACTGGCCATGTAACCTTGAGCAAGTTACTTAATGCCAATTGCTTAAAAAATCACTGAAAGTTAAAATTATTTTGCTCCTATAGAAACCAAGGCAATAATACATGGTATATACAGTTCACATTGGTTTTAAAATTCAAAAACTTTGTTCTAAGATCTTACAGATTCAACCAGAAAGTTAAGAGAAAAATATAAAAGAAAATACATTTTTGAAGGGGGATGGGAAAAAGAAAGGATGCATGAAGAGAAGTAAGGATTATATAATTTTATTTAGTTTTACCTCATTTATCAGTCATGATGTATAAACTTTCAGGATTCTTAGCATATAGTGGATTCAAAAAAACTTGAATACCTACTATGTTTATACTAATGGAAAAATCACTTAATCTTTTGGAGACCCAGATCTTTCCAAAAGGTCAGTTTCTAAATTATAGAAGCACTGTTATAAACTGAGAAATAATAGATATTGGTAAAACTGATGAAATGACCAATACTTAAGCAGCTACTGTGTATTGAATACTATGCTAGACTCTAGGGAAAATACATATGTTTGGAAAAAGCTGTAACTTCCAAGGAACCATCAACTTCATGAAGTTCATAAGAGTACCAATTATTTATGCTGTTATACATACTATTTTAGATTTTTGTAAGACTGGGCCAAATTATTTTACTTGATCCCATCCCACTAAAAATAAGTGTTAAGATGACCAATCAAGGGGCAGCCAGGTAGCACAGTGAGTAAGAGCACCGGCTCCAGTGTTGGGATGACCTGGAGATCGAATCCCGGGCTCAGACACTTAGCACCCACCCAGAAACATCTGGCCATGTAACCTTGAGCAAGTTACTTAACCCCAATTGCGTAGGGGCAGCCAGGTGGCTCAGCGAGTAAGAGCACCAGCTCCAGTGTCGGGGTGACCTGGATCAAATCCAGGCTCAATACTCAGCACCACACCCAGAAATAACTGACCGTTGAACCTTGAGCAAGTTACTTAACCTCGATTGCTTTAAAAAATTAAAAAAAAAAAGATGCCCAATCAATCACTCCTACTATGAGTGTGGAAAATTCTAATGAACCAGAGTAATGTTGCAAAAAAATAATTGTGTTTTGATATTTTGAGGTAATTCAGCTCTGACCCAGGGTCATCTATAAATTATCACTCGTTTAAAAGCCATTTATTCTAGAGGATGAAGCAACTATGGCATTCCAGCATATCTGTGAGGAGCAAAGGTAGAATATGTAGATATTTATGAGGATGATGAACTCTATAGACATCTTGGAGCAGATGACTAAGCTGAGAGAAGTCCCATGAAAAAGACTGCTTTTTCTATTCCCATTACAGTTTTATAAAAAACAGCTCTTGTTTGAAGGTGTTCTCACATTGCACACATTTTTCCCCTAAACAAAATCCATTTTTATAGTCCATATTTCTTAGAACAGTCACAGAGCAACCTCTCCAACCACATGGAATATTCTTTTTTTTTTTTGCTTTTTTTTTGCTTTTTGGGGTTAAGTCACTTGCCCAAGGTCACATGGCTAATTTTTGTGTTAAGTGTCTGAGGCCGGATTTGTACTCATGTCCTCCTGACTCCAGGGCCAGTGCTCTATTCACTGCAACACCTAGCTGCTCCATAGAATATTCTTTAATGACTCTGTCTCATTTCCTCACCTAGGAAATGCCCTTCTTACAAATCCCTCAATCTAATGTCCCTCCCCACCAGTGTTTTTATCATGCTTTTCCACAGTTCCCATTCTTTTTGAGGAATTAAGGAATCTTCTCTTCTCAGTTTCCCTCCATCTGGGTAAGGATACATTTTCAGCTCTTCTCTTTGTACTGCCTTCCCCTATTTTTGGTCAAGCAACTTCTCATTACTTTTTTTTCTCTCTCTCTCAATAGATATTGATTGATTTATGGAGAAGGGTGAGATTAAGTTCACAAAATGTTCATTTAGTTTTTCCACTTACCTTTCTCCCATGTCTCTTATATTTCCTTAAATTATTAGCTATTGAGATCCTATAAGTTGCTAATGAATTCCCTTTTATTCTTTCTTTCATTAGAGGAATACATTCCTCTATCCAATCTGCTTAAATTGAAAACTAAAAAAAGCTTTATCTGACAAATATTCTTCTTTGCTTCTGCATTTTGGGGTCCAAAATCTACCATTCTCTCTTTCAGAGTGTCTGTTCCTTTGAAAAGGCTACCTGCCATGTGCTATAATCTTTATACTTTGCTGTTTTACTTTATAAATTTTCATGGAATCCTTCGATATTTATTGTCTTACTAATATCTTAGTATAGAAAAGTTACATTTATCTTTTGAATGATTGTGAAAGTTTTTGGTCTGGGTTTTGATTTTGGTTACTGTTGTTTCATGATCTCATAAGCTTGCATAATTCTTTTAAGGGAATTGTGATTAATTTTATTCTATAATATAATTTTCAATATGTTTTCTTTTATGAATTTTTATTCATTTTTTCCTGTGGATTTTTTAGTAATGTCTCTTGCTTTATGTACCTGAAGCTAGGCTTATGCCAACATTTTTCCTCTTGGACTTTTTTACCTTTGAATTTTATACTAGGAGCTTTTCTCTAGCTGCCCTGATCACTCCTGGTCTCTCCACCTTCCAGTACTACACAAGCCCTTGAAAATGGCTATTTTCAAAATCGTAATAATCAGAAATGTCAGTATCTTTTCCCACAATAATCTCTAAGGGGATATCATTCACCTTAGCTGTATTTCTAGTTCTCTTGCCCTCTAGGCATATTTGCCTTGCTATTTCCTATTTGTAATGCTTTGTACTTCTTTTTATTCAAGTCACAAAGCAAAATATGTGTCTGTTGCCTTTCCTGTAGTATTTCAGGGGGAGAAAGAAGGTCCAGATCGAGTCATTCCCATGGGAGGACCAGTTGGGGACCCACAAAGAGAAAACCCAAACCCCTATTTCAGGGAGACTGCATATGTTTACTCTGCTTAGCATGTGATCTGGGGGCATCTCAGTTTTATGATGTTTTTAATAAGGCTATTCATTGTGAAATGTTTCTGTCTTCTCATCTCAACTCAGGATTGGTTACTTTTTATTTAGTGCAGATTTTTGAAAAGAGATTTTGAAATTGAAATGATTTGCAGAAAACAACTCTCCAATCTTGTTGCAAATTTTTGATAGTCCTATATAATTTTATTTAATGATATAAAAAAATCAGAGTAAGGTTTAAAGAGAGCTTACCAAAGGAACAGGGATGGGTGGAGATTCTCTTACTAGTTAAGAGTTCATGAGAAAATAATTTATTTCGCATTCAAGGGAATTGCTCCATCATATAATTTAATCACTGAAATACTCTAAACAATGTTGGAGTTGAATTAATTTTTGTCAGTCCCTTAAAAACCAATTAGTAAATTACTGTTTAGAGCATTGAATGGTATGAGATCGATTGTGTTTGACAATAAAATAAATAGTCAAGTCAAGTCAATTAGAGGGGAAAGTCATAGAAATGTCTGTTTGGATCGTCCACACACAAAATCCTTTGTTATTTTTGTTTAGCAGATTAGTTATGTCTGACTTCATAACCTGCATTTGGGATTTTCTTGGCAAAAATACTGGAGTGGTTTGCCATTTCCTTATTCAGGTCATTTTACAGATGAGGAAACCAAGGTTTTGTGGGTTAAGAGGGTTAAGTAGCATGTCTAGTATCACACAGCTAGTTAAGTGCCTGAGTACAGATTTAAACTCATGTCTTCCTGACTCCAGGCCTAGCACTCTATCCACTGTGCCACGTAACTACCCTGGAGAAATTACCAATGAAGAAAAGCACCTGCACTGTAGGAATGCTGGCAACACAACTACCTCAAATACCACTTCTCTTCTTTCCAGAATAGCAGTTAAAAATAAAATTAGGAAGCAATCTGTTGAGACAGGGCTAGGAATCCCCACTAAATACCAATCAAATGTCACATACAGAGGAGGTCAGTTAGCCAGACTAAAGCATCATGGCACTCTGAGGGAGGGCTTTCTCTCATAGAAGACAGCATGTGGTGCCAACTCAAATTTGCAACATCTCCTTGATCTCCTAGACCTTGAAGGAGACACTGCTGAACCCTGAAACCAGAAGCCTTGGGAATGGCAATATTTCCAGACCAGTGATCTCAACCATCATCCTTGGAAGCTACTGCAACTTGGGGATTGACCTTCCTAGTGCTATTGCCATGAATGCTGAAGACCTAGAAAAGAAGGTTCTTGGAACCAAAGCTTTTGGTACTATCAAATGGTTCAGTATCAGAAACTGGTAGCGTTTTATCAGTGGAAATTATATTATAGACATAGCATTAACATCTACTTTGTTCCTGAACCTCAGACACTATTGAACCCTTTCATCTTATTTGCCACTGAAATCTTCCTATATATAGTTTCTCACCAATTAGAATATGAGCTCCTTGAGAGTAGGTAATGTCTTTCTTTTCTTTTTTTTATCCCCAGCAATTAGTATGATGCTTTGTACTTAATAAATGCTCAATAAATTCTTAATTAATTTATTCATTCATTTAATCAAGTAGCCTTATTGATTGATATCACCAAGACTATAGAAATAGAAGAATATTTTGAGGAGGGAAAACAAGAAAAGAAAGAGCTCTTCCTTGTTGAATTTAAACTCTTTACACTCTCAAAATACAAGGAGAAGAGGAGCTAGTTAAAGATGAATGCATTTAGAGAAAGACACTAAGGAGCCAGAAGGTAATAACTTTCCCCTCTTCTGTAGCTGGGAATAGGTTGCAACCTTATAGAAGCAAAATCAGATAGCCTTGGCTAAGAACGAAGCTGCCAGGAACTACAAGGATTACTTGAAACTTAGACATCCTAAGTGTGAATAAAAAAGTAAAGTCTTCTGGCTCGAGGCTGGGAGACTAAACAAGATTTCAGTAAGATTAATTTACCAGACACTGTGTTTAAGAGTACTTGGATTGCTATAATGGTAGCTCCTACATTGGAGAATTCTTTTACTTCTTGTTCTTTCTTTGCCTATTTTGTGGCTTTTAAAGCTGAGCTATCCTCCTGGGGCACAGGTTGTACTGTCCCAAGCTTCTTGGGGGGAGGGGGGAGGGGTGGTGTTAGTGGTATAATCACTGGTTTTGTTGACTGTAGCCTCAGATGCTGGTAGCTTAGTTACTGTGCTGGGATGCCCAGGTCCAGTTGCACCTGTCATTGCTCAGTTTCCAAGATTGGCAACTTGTCTTCTGAACTGGGTTGAAGGCCTCACAGCTGGCCTGCTGTGCTACTGGTCTGCTGAGCCAGGACCTTGGTGCTTCAGTTACTGCTCTGTGTAATGGCTAAGAGCCTCCTGTTGGCTTATCTGAATACTGCCTTTCTGGGCTGTGCTCTTCCTTTACCCAAGTAAGATAAACCTCTCCTGAAGTCTTTCTAAGTTAACCTTAGCTGGAAAATTATTTCACTCTTTCTTTTTGTAGGTTCTGTTATTTCAAAATCCATTTACAGGCTTGATTTAATTTTGTTTCTGAGTGAAACAGGAGAAAGCTTGGGCAATTTCCTGGAGAATTCTTTAAATTTGAATAGAGAATGAAGTATGACTAGAAAGCTGGCTTTAGAATCTTGAGGTCCTAAGCACAACTCCCATTTTTGGCAAATGCTATTAACCTCATACTGTCTCATGTAGCTCTTTAAAACTATCATTTGCAATAGTAGACTTGAATCAGTGAAGTTTCTTCACCAAGCCACTTCTCTATGTAAAATATTACAATATCAACTAAAAAAATAATGAATACATTTTTAAATAGAACTAGACAAATTATATTTAATTCTTTTAAAAAAATTAGTCATTTAACTATTTTGTTTCTGTTTTGTCAGAGCCTTGATTGACTTCATATGCACCCTTTGAGATAGTAGTTACTATTCATAAGAGAGGGAACCTGACTCTCCTGAACTGAAAACCATCCCTATGCCAGTGAGTTTTCAGTGAACAAAATACTTCCAACTTCCCAGGTAAAATGGAAACAATAAGAGCACCCTTCCCTTTTAGGAATTCACTCAGAACAAATTAAAAAGCAAGCCACTGCATTCCTTGGAGAATGATACTTTGATGTTATTTGGAAATTTTTTACTCTTAACAAATGGCAGTCAACCTTAATAGAGGATGGATACACATTGAAAGACACAGAGAATATGGATGACAAAACAGAACTTGTCATACATAAATGATACCTTTACTGCTTTCTCCTTGGTTGCTGACCCTTTGGGTATGAGAAGAGAAAGGGAAGTCATGGAGAAAGAAAGGAAATGAAAGGAAGAAGTAAATGCAACAACACAAATGGAGCAGGGTAGCATTTAAAGTGAAAATAAGATTAAAGTTGCTCCCCAAAGCCAAAGGTAATCAACTGAAAAATGATAAGGTCATATCTTTAACCAGTTAAAGATGACTTTAAAATGATGGATGGAGCTGAATTCAGCAAAACATCAAGAGCAGTCATGGGATGCATATGTAGAACACCTCTATGCCATGGATAAAGAATAAGAATTACATATTCTGACAGAGGGAAGGCCATTCTGGTGACTAAAAACTTGAAGTTAAAGGTGGAAAAATGATCATCTCTTCAAAAACCTCAACATTTTCCCGTTTCAACACATCCGATAATCATGTCTGCCTTGTTCCCCTCACAAATGGTGATGCATCATTACAGCTATATTGGCATTCATCCTGCTGCTTGTTGACATGAATAAATGGGTTATAGGCTGCAAAGTACTCACAGTGTATTAGTTCTTAAGGTTCTCTGGTGTCTAGTTGATTTATTTGTGAACATATTCAATGACTATTCTGATGGCATATGCTGTGATGATCAATGTGAATGAGATGTATTTTCTGATGGAGCTAATAAAAAAGGCTGGAATGTGAACTATCTCTGGAGACTAAAGTTATTTGTACTTCAGTGGAGAAAAAAAAGTCTTCACTGCCTTTGACCTTTTAGAATTTTCTTGTGACTAAAACTCTCAACAATTCATATGATTAAATTGTAATCACTTGCAAAAGACCAGAGAATACAAGACATAAGAAAGAGCCTAGGTTACCAAACAACTCACAGAACAGGCAGAAATTTAGCCCAGCTACTCTGAAGTAATAACTAATATAATATCTAAGATTTATTTAGTTAATGGATTTTGAGATAATTGTTAATTTTTTTCTATCATATAATCTATGAAATTACTCTGGTCATAGCTTATTTTTCACTAGAACCAATAATTCAGATGCAGAAAATGAGCTGAAAATGCCATATAGTTAGCTCTTAGATATTAAAAATAGAGAATAATGATGTAGGAAGAACATTACATACACAGATAAGGATGTGTGTGTGCATGTATATGTATATGTATATATATATATATGTACATCTCTAAATCTACATACACCTACATATACATGCATAAATACACACACACACACACACACATATATATATATATATATATAGTTATATAAACGCTCATTTTATATGTGATAAAAGTAAGGCCCAGAGAGGTGAGGAACTACTTAGTTGTACTGTGAAAATATTTACCAGAAGAACAGAATTACCTAGCCAAACTAACTCATTTGTATATTTATTAGTATTAGAATATACATTTGCAAAGCTTTTTCTTGTTATGATTAAGTTATGAGTCAACTGGTTAGCACAATGGATAAAATACTAGATCTGGTGTCAGAAACATCTGAATTCAATTCCTATATCTGATACTTACTAGTTGTGTGATCCTAGGTAGTTCACTTCATCACTGCCTGCCCTGGCTTTTTAAAAAATAGAATATTTTTTAAAATTTAAATGTAACAATACAATATTATTATTTGCCCCCCCTTGTGCAAAGCTCACATTTAAAAGAAAGGAAAAGTACCAGAAAAAAAAGTTGAGCAAAAAACAAAAAAAAACATAATCTGACCACAGAAAATTATTATGGTGACAGGGAAGACCAAGATACAAATTCAAAAGAGGACAATAGTGTCAAAACACTTATTGGCCAAAGCCAAAATTAAATGGGAAGCGGTCTCAAGTCCAGGGGGAAAAAAACTCATGGAAGAGCTCAAAAAGGAGTTTAAAAATTATATAAGAGAGGTAGAAGAAAAATTAGAAAAAGAAATGAGAGTGATACAAGATAATTATGGAAAAAGAATCACCAGTTTAGAAAACTGCTTAAAAATAGAACTGGTCAAATGGAAAAGGAGATACAAAAATCCACTGAAGAAAAGAACTCCTTAGAGCATATAATTGGCCAAGTGTAAAAGAAAGTACAAAAAGCTAAATGAAGAAAACACCATCTTAAAAGATAGAATCAGACAAGTGGAAGGAAACAACCCTATAAGACATCAAGATTCAATCAAACAAATTCAAAAGAATGTAAAAAATTTAAGAAAATGTAAAACATCTCATGGGAAAAACAACTGACTTGGAAAATAGATCCAGGACAGACAATATCATAATCATTGGAGTACCTGAAAATGATAATCAAAAGGAGGACCTGGACAGTATCCTTTAAGAAATTATCAAGAAAAACTGCCCTAATGTCCTGGAGCCAGAGGGTAAAATAAGCATTGAAAGAATACACTGATCACCTCAGGAAAGAAATCCTAATATAAAAACTCGAAAAAATATTGTAGTCAAATTTCAGAACTATCAGGTGAAAGGAAAAATTACTACAAGTGGTCAGAAAGAAACAATTCAAATATCAGGGAGTAACAATCAGGATTACACAGGACTTGGCATGTGCAACATTAAAGGTTTGGAGGAACATGACATTTTGGAAGGCAAAGGAGCTAGGAAAAGAATCAAGAATCATTTGCCCATCAAAACTTATCATAATTCATCAAGGGGAAAAGTGGGCATTCACTGAAATTGAAGGATTTCAAATTCCCTTAAGAAGAAGACCAGAATTTATAAAAAAAATCTGACCTTCAATATCAAGACCAAAGAGAATCATAAGAAGGTAAAAAGGGGGATAGAAAACATAAGGGTTTCAACAGAGTTAAACTATTTACCTTCATTCATGGGAAGAAGATACTTGTAATTCTTAAAAATTGTATCTCTTACAGTACAGCTAGAAGGAATATACATCTATAGTGGGAATGAGTATGAGGTGAATTTTAGGGAATGACATAGAAATAATTAAGGGATGAGAAAGAGGATATGGGTATAGAAGGAAGGGAGAGGTATAATGGGATAAATTATATAACATGAAGAGGCACGAAAGTCCTATACAGTGGAGGGGAAGATAGACTCCTATCTTCCTCCTATCTCATAGGCAAGGGGATTGCTTGAACCTTGCTCCCATTGGTATTGGTTCAAGGAGGGCATCATATACATTATCAGTTGATTAAAGAAATTTACCTTACCTGACAGTGAGGTAGGAGGGGAGGAGTTAAAGTAAAGGCTGTCTGACAAAAAGTATGGCAGGCCAGGGGAGGTGGTAGGCAAAAACAAAGCACTGGTGAGGAAGGAAACGGTGGAAGGAGAAAGAGGGTAAACAGAAGGGAGAAGAGGGAAGGGAAATACATTTACTAATAATAATTGTGATGTGAATGGGATGAACTCTCCCATGAAATGGAAGTGGGTAGCAGAGTGAATCAAAAGACAGAATCCTATAATATGTTGTTTACAAGAAATACACTTAAAGCGGAAAAATACACACAGTAAAATTAAGGGACTGGAGCAGAATCTACTATGCTTCAGGTGAAGTAAAAAACAAAAAAAGGAGGGGTAGCAATGCTGATCTCAAAGTAAAAGCCAAAATAGACCAAATTAAGACAAATATGGAAGGAAATTATCTATTGCTAAAAGGTACCACAGACAATGAAGAAATACCAATACCAAATATATATGTATTATATGGCATAGCATCTATAATGTCAAGCAAAGTAGTACTTTGCTCCTTGTTTCAGCTCTTCAAGTGTCTTTGAGTCTCAACCTTTGTGTCAAGTCTTTCTTGAAAACAATATACATTATGTTGCCCTTAATAGGCCTAAGGGAGTTTGGAGACCTCCCCTGCCCTTGATAGGCCTAATGTCATCACATGGAACCCACAGTGGGAGAAGCTTTACAAAAAGTGGAACAGAAATGGCAGAACAGGAAGGGTGGAACAAGGACAAGCAGAGAAGAAAAATGATCGAGAACAAGCTGGGAACAAGCAGAGCTAAGAGAGAAAATGTTTGTGAAGTCAGCACTCTGTCTGTTGTTCTGTGTTAATGTTACTTTGTCAGACAGAAGAATTTTGTCTGTTGATTTGTGTTACTTTGTCAGAAAGAAACATTCTGTCTGATGAATTGTGTTATTTTGTCAGAGAGAAGCACTCTGTTGATTTGTGATGATTTCTCAGACATAAAGTGAATTGAGATGACAGTGTTGGCAATGTGTATAAATATAGTTGTAGCCCTGTTGAGCTTTGTTTCCCTAGAAAGAGAAACTGTGAATGAGCTGTAATATGGAACAGGAGCAGAGAGCTGCCTACCTGTGAATCCAGGCAACAGTCTGGCGAATCCAGGCAACAGTTGGCAGTGGGAAGAGGAACCATGGAGTTTGGAAGTCAGCCCCAAGTTAAGATGAAAGGTGACTTTATTTGGGTACTCTGTGCTGACTGATGATATTGTAACTTTTGGTGACCCAGGAGATGGACGGTCTTTGTACTTTCCACTACACTTTAACAATGATTGGCTTAAGGATGACTGGAAGCCAGCCTGGAGTCAAGATGAAAGAATACTTGATTTGCGTACTCTATAATGATTGAGGAGATTGTGACTTTTTGAATGATATGTTTTGTTTAAGACTATGTGGCCACCTTAGTATTAAGTTGTTATGTGATGTTCTTGTGAATGCTCTGCTTTAGTTTCTTTAATGTTTTGCTTTAGTTTATTGCTGAAGAGTTCACTATACTATGCAAACAGATCCTTAAAGTTATTTACAGCAGCAGTCCTCAGGAGAGCAGCTCATGATTAGCTTTATAGCATTCAAATTCTTACAAGAGAAGTTAAATGAGTTACAGGAAAAAATAGCAAATCTATTCTTAGGGGGGCCCTCAACTCTCCCCTCTCAGAATGCAATAAATTCAATGAAAAATAAATGAAAAAAGAAATTAAGGAGGCAAATTGAATACTACAAAAGTTAGATATGATAGGCTTTTGACATGATTTAGAAATAAAGGGTGACACCATAAGCACATTAGAAGAGCAAGGAATCGTCTATCTGTGGGAGGAATGGGAGGAATTAATGACCAAATAAGAGATAGAAACCATTATAAAATGTAAAATAGATAATTAAAACAATGCCACCATAAATCTATCAGATTGGCTAACTTGACAGAAAGGAAAATGATAAATATTGGAGAGGATGTGGGAAAATTGGGACACTGACATATTGTTGGTGGAGTTGTAAGCTGATTCCTCCATTCTGGAGAGAAATGAAAGGTAATGAAACTATGCATACCCTTTGATTCAGTAATTTAATTGCTAGATCTGTATACCACAGAGATTATAGAAAAGGAAAAGGACCTACATGTGCAAAACATTTATAACAGCCTATTTTGGTGTGGCAAAGAATTATAAAGTGAGAGGTGGCCATCAATTGGGTAACGACTGAACAAGCTGTATTATATTAATGTAATAGAATACTATTGTGCAATAAGAAATGATTGAACAGGCAGATTTCATAAAATCCTGGAAAGACTTGTACAAACCAATGCAAAGTAAAGGAACAGAAACAGGAAAGCATTGTACACAAGATAACATTGTCTGATGATCAGCTATGAATGACTCCGCTCTTCTCAGCAACACAAAGATTCAAGATAAGTGCAAAGGATTCATATATAAACTGTTCTAACTTGCCTACCATTTTTTGAAGAAGGGAGGGGAGGGAAGGTAAAACATAACAAAGAACACAAATAATTTTCTTGACATCTATCTGGAAAAAAATCTATTTAAAATATAAAATAAATAAACTTGAAAAAAAGATGAAAATAAAAATACTGACCCCCAAAATGAACCACAAGATAAAAGAGAACAAATAAAGAGAGAATGGAATAGTCTAAATACCAACTTTGCCTGACTGTGATTTTGCTTACAAATCTGATTTGCCAAAATCTTTGTGAGCCAACAGAAGTCACCTCATAACTAGTTCACACCTGTTGTGGATAGCTGATGCTTATTTGACCAAATTCAATAAAAGGTAGAGGTCAATCTGAACCCTCACTATTTCATACTTATGTCAGGAATCCCTGAAAAAACATACAGTGCATCCATACTCACCCAGAAGATATATTACAATGTGCATAGACACTGCTAATGTTCTATGGCAGACATGGGGCCTGATTTGGGTCTTGATAGCAGCAATATTAATACTCTTTTACATTTGTGGAATATTTATAAAATAAAGATTTCTTCTATGTAGCATTCACTTCATTTAATCTTTTAGAAAACTAAATGTGGAAAATACCCCTCTCCTTTTTTAGTTTAGAAATCAGAAGTTCAAGGATGTTAAGTAATTTAATCATAAGAAAATACTGGGAGTTTGCAGGGGGGCAGGGTGGGGCAAAGCCAAGATGGGGGAGTAGAAGTACAACCTTTCTGTGACTCTGACTTCTACCTTCCCCAATCCATGTAAAAAGGGGACTCTAAACAAACTTTAGAGCTGCAGAACCCACAAAATGACACAGAGAACCTAACCTCCTGCTGAGGACAGCCCAGCAGGCCTGCAGGAATACAGCACAGCACTCTGGGAGCCGAGCCCAGCTCCACACCAGTGCTTTAGCCCCAGGGTGGGCCTGACCAGCCTCTGGACAGAGGGACACCAGATCAGCAACAGCGGTGGCAGTTTCCAGATTTATCAACACATAGATGCAAAGGAAAAAGTGAGAGGCCAGTGCAGTCTGGACTTTGGGACCAGTAAGTGGGAGTGCATGGCTTTTACCCCCAGGAAAAGAAGCTGCTGAGATGCTGGCACAGCCAACCAGTGCCATATGGCAGCTTCAGCTCCTGACCTGCAGAGTGTAGGGGGACCAAGCACCAGTATGAGGGGTAATCACTCTTGCTTTAACCTGCTTGGATCTGGATTGCAGTCTAGGGTGGAGGTCCTGGGGTGTGTGTCCAGCTTGTCACAGTGTGTGGAGATCTCAGAGGGGGCACCCATCTAATACCTCCAGCAGCTGAGAAAACCCCAGCATTTGGGACAGAAGCTCCCCTGTCTGGTGCCAGAGTCCTACTGTGGCGAAAAGCTCAAAAGTCAAGTAATTAAGTGACAACATGAGCAGCAAAGGAAACAAAGCAGACAGAAGATTCCAACATTGCACTCCTATTTTGGGGACAAAAAGGAGCAAGGCATGAACAGGAGGAAAACAGTGAAGTCAGAACTCCTGCACCAAAAGCTTCAAAGGAAAATACAAGCTAGTTACAAGCCATAGAGGACCTTAAGAAGCAGATAAGAGAAGTGGAGGAAAAATTGGGAAGAGAAATGAGAACAATGCAAGAAAATTATGAAATGAGAGTCAACAGCCTGACTGAGGAAAATAATACCTTAAAAAACCGACTGATTCAAATGGCAAAGGAGGCTCAAAAAGGCAATGAGGAGAAGAATGCCTTAAAAAGCCAAATTTGCCAGATGGATAAAGAATCTCAAAAGCTCAGTGAGGAGAATCATTGCTTCAGAATTAGACTGGAGCTAATGAAAGCTAATGACTTTATGAGAAATCAAGATGCTGTTAAACAGATCCAAACAAATGAAAGAATAGAAGGCAATGTGAAATATCTCATGGGAAAAACCACTGACCTGAAAAATAGATCCAGGAGAGATCATTTAAAAATTATTGGACTACCTGAAAGCCATGACCAAAGTAAGAACCTAGAAATCATCCTCCAGGAAATTCTCAAAGAAAATTGCCCTGATGTTTTAGTACCAGAGGGCAAAATAGAGGTTGAAAGAATCCACCAATAACCTCTTGGAAAAGATCCCAAAAAGAAAAATCCTAGGAATATTATAGCCAGGTTCTGGAATTCCCAGATTAAGGAGAGAATATTACAAGCAGCCAGGAAGAAACAATTTGAATATTGTGGAAACACAATCAGGATAACCCAGGATCTGGCAGCTTCTACACTGAGGGATCGAAGGGCTTGGAATATGATATTTTGTAGGTCAAAGGAGCTGGGATTAAAACAAAGAATGACCTACCCATCAAAACTAAGTATCATGTTTCAGGGGAAAATATGGTCATTCAGTGGAATAGAGGACTTTCAAGCATTCTTGCTGAAAAAACCAGAGGTGAATAGAAAATTTGACATTCAGATACAAGAAGCAAGAGAAGTATGAGAAGGTAAACAGGGAAAATAAATCATAAGGAACTTATGAAAGTTGAACTATTAACATCCCTACATGGAAAAATGATAATTGTAACTTATGAAACTTTTCTCAGTAGGTGAAAGGATTCGAAATATATATATTTCTATATGTGAGGGTATATGGACATATGAATACATATGTGAATGTGTGTATATATGTTTACAGGTATACATATATAGAGGGCCCAGGACCAATTTAGCAGGAAGGGATGATATGTAAAAGGTGAAATTAAGAGGTGAGAGGAATATAATGAGAGGAGATGGGGAGAGACAGATTGCGGTAAACTATGTCATACAGAAGAGGCAAGGGAAAATGGTTACAAAGGAGGGGAAGAATAAGAAGGCAAAAGGGAATGGGTCAACCTTATTCCCATTGAATTTGGCTTGAGGAAGGAGTGAAATACACACTAAATAGGGTATCTCACCCTTCATGAGAGTAGGGGGGGAAGGGGATGACATGGGGTATGATGGAAGGGAGGGCAGGCTGTGAGGGAGGGAAGTTGGAAGCACCAACTTTTGAAAAGGGATGGGATCAAAGTAGAGAATAGAACAAGTGGGAGGTGGGATAGGAGAGAGGGAAATATAATCAGTCTTTTACAATATATCTACTCTGTTATTGTTTTGCATTAGCCACACATGTACAACCTATACTGAACTGCTTATCTTCCCAGTAAGGGTGGGTGACAACGGAGGAAGGGAATGAATTTGGAATTCAAAGTTTTAAAATCAAATATATATATATATATATATATATATATATATATATATATATATGTGTGTGTGTGTGTGTGTGTGTGTGTATGTGTGTGTATGTATATATACATATATATATATACTATTATTAATACCATCTTACATGTAATTGGAAATAAGATATACAGGCTCTGAGGCATAGAGACCCACTGGAAAAGTTAAAAGGGGTATGGCAGTAAACATGGGAGAGAGCAGATTGGAGGAGGGGATATCCTGTGGGACTGCTATTTTGGGGCAGTGGGCAGGGGAAAAATGGGGAGAAAATTTGTAACTCAAAATCTGGCAGAAAGGAATGATATAAATTAGAAGTTAATAATGCATTTAAAAAAAGGAAAAGAAAATACTGGGAAAGAATGATTTTTTTTTTCTTGCAACTGAGATTCCCACATTTGGGGAAGGCACACTGAGAGTTCAACATTCATTAGCTCTTACTTGTCTCAAAATTTAATTCCTCATTCTGACATGCAATTCCTTTCACAGTCTGGTGTGGATATGTCCTTTCAAAGTTTTCTTCTACTCTACCCCTTCTGTATTTTGAAATTAATAATAATACTAGTATGTATTTACTAATCTCATCCCACTCTTTTTTCATTTCTAGTTATTTTTAATGATTTTCTCTACCCTAATTAACCCAGATTGTGCATCTTTGTCTTGTTCCTGCCCTACTGGTACTTTCTAAAATATTTCTTCTCTCTCAAAGGCTATCTCAGGTGCTACCTTCCAAGATACTATACTTTCAAATAGAGTGCCTTGAGGTAATTAGGTTGTCATAGAAGATAGAATTCTGATTTTAAAGTCAGGAATGTCTTAGTTCAACCCTTCCTTAGATGCTTATTCATTGTTTCTCCTTGGAAGAATCACAACCTCTCAGCCTCTGTTGCCTCATCTATCAAACAGAAATAATAGCACCTGTATATCTTAGCTAACTTTAAAATCTAAAATAATAATGATGATGGTACTAATAATTATAATAAACTTTTCTGGGGTTTCCTAATTTTAATACCATTCTTTTGAAATGAGCTTCAATTTCTATTGTATATGTCTTCTTTGTACATAGATGTTTGTAGGTTGTCTTCTTTATAGTCTCATAAGTTCCTTGTTTAGGGATTGTTTTTGCATTTCTTTGTATTCCCAGTGCATAGCACAGTGCCTGTAAATATTACATAATATTTACTTAATAAATACTTATTGATTTCAATTAAATTATTATATTTCCTATGCACTTATTTTATTCTAATCTTAATTGTATTTATTTGTGCTTTAACTTCTTTACTAGATTTGCAAAGATGAATTCCTCACTTATCTATATCTCCAGCACCTGCATATATTAATGTACTTTTACATGTATTTGGTATTTATAATATTATACATTTGATTTGCTTTGTGTAGACATATATCTTGAAGTGAGAACACTAAGTGCTATCTTGCTCTAGATACATTAATCTATTCAGCTATACCATTAAAATATTTCTCTGATCCCTCATTATGGTACAGAGGTGATTCTAAGATTTTGATAGCTATGCTAGCAGGACACCAATGCTACTGGGTTTTCTTGTGCTGGAAAGGCTTCAAGCATAGAACCAGTGACAGATTATGTGTTTCTCAATGGAGGTATGACCTACTTTACATAATAAAGGCTTATCACCAAGGGCAATGGACATTTCATAGTATTTTTCAGGGCTATAGAAGGGTTGTCATCTGAATTGGTGGAGGCTGTACTTTCAGTGATTACAATATGAGTCCTTTAATACTGATTCGGGGGGACAGGTAATTTGGTAAATGTTAACAGGGCTGAAGAAAGATGGCAGATGACATGTGATTTAATATATTCTCCTGAATTGGACCCTTGCAGTATTATTTCATTAAATTTTTAAAATGTTCTAAAATACATATCATAAATGCCTACAGCCAACTGCAGGCTCAGTGCCCCTTTGACATTTTCCCTACTCCTCCAATTAATATATCACCACCACTACCACCACCACCACCACCACCACCACCATCATCATCATCATCATCTTCATCATCATCTTCATCATCATCTTCATCATCATGATAAATGGTACATTATGGTCCAGAGTACTGTTCTAGCCAGCAGTAATTCATGTTCAGAGCTTACAATAGATTATCTAACATTCCTCTTCATCAAACCAGGCCAGATTACACATTATTTCAAAACAAAACACATGAGGAAACAAAAAGAATACCAAAGTATGTAACAAAGAAAAATAAATCTTAACCCCAATTAGGGGTTATAATTTATCACAGATTCTTATGTCATTGATAGGAAAGGAAATGTTGCCCAACTGCAAAATTCACACTTGGAAGGCCATAGGTCAATTGGAAAATTTCTCTGCTTGTAAAGTTGCAAGGGTCTGCTTCTACACTGAGTTGTTGAAAAACTATTTCTGCCTTGCAGGGAGTACCAGGCCCTTGGCCATGCAAAGATTGACCAGCTTATATACCTTCAGGTAAATTATGAATTTTTGAAAATTTCAGTCACTGTCAGTGGGAGTACCTGAGGTCTTCTTTGGTATTTAGATTAGGATGAACAAATTCTTTTCAATTTTCATCTTTTCCCAGGCAGCTTCTACCAGTTCTATGCAATGGTTCTTAATCTTTTCTTTGTAAAAGGGAGAAAGAGCTTGCAATTTTCCCCTTGAATTCCTAAAGCTATTTTAAAGTTTTTGCTCCCCTTTAATCTCCCCTAAAATAAATGTTTTCAATACCTGAAAAAGCATAGCTGGTACACAAATACAGTTTGTAAACATATCATAAATATTCCAAAATTTCAAATACTATGGTCATAGGTTATTATGCCAATTACATTTCATAACTTCAGGTACAAAACCTTCCAAAGTCAAATTTAAATGACTTTTAGATTATCTGCCATTTTAAAAATTATGTGGGACACTCTCATTGCTTATTCTTCCATCATTTCTGCCACCCTCCATTCCCCTGCCTTAGCATGACAAACCCAGTTTTTACTATAATGTAGGAAATGTGTAAACTATAGAAAAAATACATAATTATCTCAAGCAGTTTTTCATCTTGTTTTAAAAATTGGAGGAAAAAGATTAACCTGCTGCTCAGAATAGAATAAGTAAAATTATCTATTGTCAGTTGAAGGGGGGAGAAAATATTTCCTCCCTCTTCTATTTGTCCTTTCCTTACTTTCAAGTGTTTTAAAAGTTGAGTTTGCATTAAAGCTTACTAATTCACATCAATTTATTCTTTTTATTAGTTCATGCCTATTTTTTGCCTCTAAAACATTATTTTTAACTTGAACAACTTTTCATTAATGGGAAATAAACTACTGAATACTTTCAGAAAAAAGAAATTGATTATGTGTCAGAGGAAAACACTTTAAAGTGTTTTTCTAAACTTATATATTGTTAGAAGTTAGAAGTTATAGTTAAAAGTGTATTTCTGAATTTTTTTTAAAAATTTGCACCCAGAAAGGCAAACTAATGTGTACAATCAGATTAATTTAGACTATGCACATATGCATAGCAAATTGAAGTGGAATTAAAAATGTTGGATAGTAATATATGATAGGATAGGTGGGATATAGAAACATGAAATTCATGAATTGTATGGTATCCAGATGACCCTAAGATGCCTTTATTGACTGATATTGTTTTCATCATTAGAGAAAGACATGACTTGAACCTTTAATATGCACAGCAAATCTAATATCCATGGCTAGGATTAGACTGCTTCATACTGTAACCGAAGTACCCCAAGGTCAGAATTAAGGATGATAGGATCTGAAATTTAGAGCTACAAGGTATAGGAATAACTATCAAGTCTAACCCCCTAATTTTAAAATGAGGAAACTCTGACCCAGAGAGATTAAATAGCCTGCTTATAATGATTTAAGTAGGAAGTGAGAGAAGCAAGATTTGAAGCTGGGTACTCTTATCCCAAATCCAAGGATGTTTCCACTGTGCTATACTTTTACAGTAAGGCTACAGCCATGGTTCTTTAAAATCCTGAGCTATTACTATTCATCTGTAACTTTAAAAAATGAGGATACTATGAAGATGTAAAAACAACTGTGAGTTCATCACATTGGATTTTTTATATTTTAATTTATTTATATACATTTAGTTTACAACATTCAATTCCACAATACCTTGAGTTCCAAATTTTCTCCTCCACACTCTCCTCCCCTTCCTCCCCCCAAGTGTGGCATGCTATCAGATATAGATGCTACAAATACCTTCACATTAAACATAAGTCAAATTGTAAAGAAAGATTATAAACAATGGAGTGAACAATGAAAAAGAAAGAATGAAACCAAATAAAATACAAAAGAGAGAGAGCAAGTAGTTTGCTTCAATTCACATTCAGATTCTATAGTTTTTTCTCTATATGTGGATATTCATTTCCATCATGAGTCTTTTTGAGTTGTCTTCTAAACTTGCATTGCTGAGAGGAGCCCAGCCTTCCAAAGCTAGTCATTACAGATACAATATGTCAGTTCTCTTGGTTCTGCTCTTCTCAACGCAGCATCAGTTTATATAAGTCTCTCCATGTTATTATGAAGTCCATTTGCTTCTCATTTCTTATACCACAATAGTATTCCATTACATTCACATACCACAATTTGTTTAGAGATTCCACAATTGATGGGTATCCACTTGATTTCCAATTCTTTGCTACCACAAAAAGAGCTGCTATAAATATTTTTGTACATATGGGCCCTTTTCCACTTCTGTGATCTCTTTAGGATACAGTCCTAGAAGTGGTATTGCTGGGTCAAAGGTCACTTTTATATAGCCATTTGGGCATAGTACCAGATTGCTCTCCAGAATGGTTAGATCAGATCACAACTCCACCAACAATATATTAGTATTCCAGCTTTCCAACATCCTCTCCAGCATTTATTATTTTCCTGTTTTGTCATGTTAACAAATCTGACCAGTGAGATGTGGCACCTCAGAGTTCTTTTGATTTGCATTTCTCTGATCAATAGAGACATAGAACATTTTTTCATATGTTTATAGATATCTTTAATTTCTTCCTCTACAAACTGCCTGTTCATATCTTTTGACCATTTCTCAATTGGGGAATGACTTGTGTTCTTATAAATTTGACACCGTTTTCTGTATATTTTAGACATGAGTCCTTTATATCAGAGACACTGGTTGTAAAAAGTATTTCTGAATTTTCCACTTCCCTCCTAATCTTGATTACATTGGCTTTATTTGTCAAAAAAAATTTCAATTTAATATAATCAAAATTATTCATTTTTCATTTGCTCTCTAACTCTTGTTTGGTCATAAATTCTTCCCACTCTCCATAAATCTGACAGGTAAACTATTCCTTGCTCTCCCAGATTGTTTACAATATCAGCCTTTATATCTAGATCATGCACCCATTTAGACTTTATTTTGGTATATGCTGTAAGATATTGGTCTATGCCTACTCTCTGCCATAATATTTTCCTGTTTTCCCAAATATTTTTTTCAAATAGTGAGTTCTTATCCCACAAGTTGGGGTCTTTGGGTTTCTCAAACAGTTGATTACTATAGTCATTGGCTGCTGTGTCTCATGTACATAATCTATTCCACTGATCCACTACTCTATTCCTCAGCCAGTGCCAAATAGTTTTTATGACTGCTGCTTTATAAAAAAGTTTAAAATCTGGTATGGCTGGCCACCTTCCCTGGCATTTCTTTCCATTAATTCCTTGATATTCTGGATAGTTTGTTCTTCTGATGAATTTTCTATTTTTTCTAGTTTTATAAAATATTTTTTGGTAGATTGATTGGTATGGCACTAAGTAGTAAATAAATTTATGTAAATTCTCATTTTTATTATATTAACTCAATCTAGACATAAGCAGCTGAATGTTTTTCCCAGTTATTTCGATATGGCTTTATTTTTTGTGAAAAGTGATTTGTAATTGTGTTTATATAGTTCCTGGGTTTGTTTTGGCAGGGATATTACCAAATATTTTTTTAATGGCTACAGTAACTTTAAATGAAATTTCACTTTCTTTTTCTTGCTGTTGGACTTTGTTAGAAATATATAGGGATGCTGAGGATTTATGTGGGTTTATTTTATATCCTGAAACTTTGCTAAATTTATTTATTATCTCAAGTAGTTTTTTACTAGATTCTCTGGGATTCTCTGAGCATATCATCATATCATCAGCAAAGAGTGATAGCTTAGTCTCTTCTTTGCCTAATCTAATTCCTTTGATTTCTTTTTCTTCTCTTATTGATACAGCTAACATTTCTAGTACCAAATTGAATAAGAGGGGTGATAGTGGGCAATCTTGTTTCACCCCTGGTCTTATTGGAAATGTGTCTAGCTTATCCCCATTACATATAATACTAGCTGATGGTTTTAGATAGATGCTACTTATTATTTTAAGGAAGACTCCATTTATTCCTATGCTTTCCAGTGTTTCTGTAGGAATAAGTGTTGTATTTTGTCAAAAGCTTTTTCTAAATCTGTTGGGATAATTATATGGTTTCTACTAGTTTTGTTGCTGATATAATCAATTACACTGACAGTTTTTTCTAATATTAAACATCCTTGCATTCCTGTAATAAATCCTACCTGATCAAAGTGTATTATTCTCATGGTAAGTTCCTGCAGTCTTTTTGCTAATATTAAATTTAAAATTTGTGCCATCTATATTCATGAAGTAAATTGGTCTATATTTTTCTTTCTCCATTTTGTAACTTCCTGATTTATGTATCAATACCATATTTGTGTCATATAAAGAATCTGGTAGGACTCATTATTCCCCAATTTTCCCAAATAGATTATAAAGTACTGGAATCAATTTTTCTTTAAAAGTTTGAGACATTTTGCTTGTAAATCAATTTGGACCTGGAGATTTTTAAATAGGGATTTCATTGGTAGCTTGTTAAAGTTTATTTTCTGAGATTGGGTTATTTATGTATTTTACTTCCTTTTCAGTTAATCTCTGCAACTTTTATTTTCATGAATATTTATCCATTTCACTAAGATTGTTAAATTTATGGGCATACAATTGGGCAAAATAATTCCTAATTATTGTTTTAATTTCCTCTTCATTGGAGGAAGATACACTCTTTTCACATGTGATGCTGGTAATTTGGTGATCTTTCTTTTTTTGAATCATTTTGACGAAATGTTTATCAATTTTATTTGTGTTTTTTTTTTCATAAAACCAGTTCTTAGTTTGATTAATTCAATAGTTTTCTTAATGTCAATTTTATTAATCTCTCCTTTGGTTTTCAATATTTGTAATTTAATATTTAATTGAGTATTTTCAATTTATTCTTTTTCAAGCTTTTTAGATGCGTGGCCAATTTATAGATCTCCATTTTTATCTATTTAAATAATATATGCATTCAGAGATTTAAAACAACCCCTAAGAACTGTTTCTGCTGCATCCCACAAGTTTTGATATATTGTCTCATTAATGTCATTCTTTTGAATGAAGTTACTGATTGTTTCTATGATATCTTGTTTGACCCACTCATTCTTTAGGATTAATTATTTATTTTCCAATTATTCCTTAGTCTATCTTTCCATGGCCCTTAATTACATATAATTTTTTATTGTACTATGATCTGAAAAGGATGTATTTAATGATTTTGCCTTTCTGCACTGGATTGTGAGGTTTTTATGCCTTAATACATGGTCAATTTTTGTGTATATGACATTTCTCTCTGAGAAGAAAGTATATTCCTTTTATCTCCATGCAATATTCTCCAGAGGTCTATCATATCCACCTTCTCTAAAATTCTATTCACCTCTTTAATTCTTTTCTTTTTCTTTCTTTTTGGAGGGCAATTGGGATTAAGTAACTTGCCCAAGGTTACATGGCTATTTTTATGTGTGGATGTTAAGTGTCTAAGCCCGGAACCAAATTCAGGTCCTCCTGACTCTGGGGCCGGCACTTTTACTCACTGCGCCACCTAGCCACCCCACCTCCTTAATTTCTTTCTTGTTTATTTTGAGGTTCAATTTTTCAAGTTCATAGAGGGGAAGCTGAGGTCCCCCACTTGTATAGTTTTGCTATCTATTTCTTCCTCTAATTCCTTTAACTTCTCCTCTAGGAATTTGGATGCTGTGCCACTTGGTGTATATATGTTTAGTAACAACATTGCTTCATTCTCCATGGTGCCTTTTAGCAGGATATTGTTTCCTTCCTTATCTCTTTTAATTAGATCTACTTTTGCTTTATCTGAGATAAGGATTGCTACCCTGTTGTTGTTTTTACTTTAACTGAAACATAACATATTCTACTCCAGTCCTTTACCTCTACCCTCTGTGTATCTGTTATGGGAATGGGAATTTAAGATCTTCCCTACCCCTAGGCCATTTGATAGGCTTAAGAGACTCTGAAAACCTTCCTTGATTTGAAAATATACTCTGCCCCTTAATAGGCTGAATGTAGTCACCCAGAGCCTGTGGAGGGAGGTTTGTTTTTCAGGAATGCCCACACCTAGTTGCTTTTTGATTGGGCAGTGGGTCAAGAGGGTTGTAGTATTCTCTGAACCAGGAAAAGGATATATATATATATATATATGTATATATATATATATATATATATATATGTATGTATGTATGTATATATATACCCTGATGTGACATTTTGTTTTGGGGCTCACTTTGAGAAGAATTATGCGATTTGACCAGATGAGACTCTGAGCAGCCAATGAGCCTCCCATCTTTGAAAACCCAGATGTTGGTGTTTCCCTCTCTGGTAACTAAGTATGGATGTAATGGTCAGACAGTTGAAAGCCTATCTGCTGATGTTTCTCTTTATTTGTTGTCTGCTTGTAACTTGTTTGTATTCTCTGAAGTTCTGGGTGCCAACCTTTTTCCCCTGAACTAGGTAAATGACATATGTTTGATTAAAGAAAGATTGTTAACCCATTTTGAGTTGCTTTCCTTTAGAAAAGAAGATCTAAGAATCTGTTTTGGCAACCACTCTGGTCATGCTAGGGTGCTTGCTGCTACAGAATTCTCCTGTTTCAAATGTGTTTCTAATAGATAGCATATTGTAGAATTATGATTTTTAATCCATTCTGGTATCCACCTCTGTTTCATGGGAGAGTTCATCCCATTCACATTCACAGTTATTATTGCTATCTGTGTCTTTCCATCCATCCTGTTCCTTCCCCTGTTTATACTTTTTTTAACTCCTTTCTCCCTTCCTCTCCTTAAGAGCTTTCCTTTTGACCACCACTTCCCACAGTATTCCCTCCTCATCAACCCACTTCCCTTTTTCTGCCATTCCCCCTTACCACATTTTCCTTCTGCTCTAATCAACCCCTCTTTTCTTTACCCTTTCCCCTCCTACTGGATGTAGGGCACAATAGAGTTCTGTAGTTAATAAAGTATGTTATTTTCTCCTTGAACCATATATGATGAGAGTAAATCTCACAATGCTTGTATCCCTCCATTCTTTCCCTCTAATATAAGTTTTTGTGTTGTTCATGTTAGAATCCTATACGTAACTGATTGTTATTCCTTCCCTGAATTGAAACCAATTAGAGTAAAGCTCATAAAATGTTCATCTTCCTCCATTCTTTCCTTCTAGTATAATGTTTTCTTTATGCTTCTCCATGTTACATAATTTACACTTTTATGCCTTCTCTTTTTTTCTTCTCCCATTACAATCCCTTTGCACCCCTTAGTAAGTTTTATCTTCACTTTAGTTAATTTATCTCCACACCTCTATCAATGTATAACCCTTTTAAATGCTGTGATAATTATACAAATCTCAGTATTGACAGGTATCAGCTTCCCACAGAGGGATGTAAACAGTTTGATCTTATTGAATAACAATGTGTGTGTATGTTTGGGTGTGGGTACATGTATGTTTTTCCTGTTTTTCTTTTAATGTCTGTCTTGAGTCTTTAATTTTGAGATCAAATTTCCCATTAAGCTCTGGCTTTTTTTTTTTTTATCAGAAATGTCTTAAAGTCCCTTATTTCATTGAATGAACATCTCATTACTTGAAAGTTTATGGTCATTTTTGCTGGATAGTTGATCCTTGGTTGTAGTCCAAGCTCTTTTGCCTTATGAAATATCATATTCCAATCCCTCCAATCTTTTAATGTAGAAGTGGTTAGATCCTGTGTGATCCTGACTGTAGTTCTGTGATATCTGAATTGGCTGCTTGCAGTTTTTTTCTCCTTGACCTGATAATTCTGGAATTTGGCTACAATATTTCTAAGAATTTTCAATTTGGGATCTCTTTCAGGAGGTTTCCTGTGAATTCTTTTGATAAGCATTTTGCCCTTTGGTTCTAGATCCTCAGGCCAGTTTTTCTTGATTATTTCTTGGAAGATATTTTCCAGGCTCTTCTTTTATCATGACTTTTAGTATACCAATAATTCTTAGATTAACTCTCCTGGACCTTTTTTCCAGATGTGTTGTTTTTCCTATGAGATATTTTACATTTTCTTTGAATTTTTCATTCTTTAGGTTTTGTTTGACTTATTCTTGATGTCTCATAGAGTCATTAGTTTCAGTTTGACTGATTCTAATTTTTAGCGAATTATTTTCCTTGGTTAATTTTTGAAGCTACTTTTCCATAAGTTCAGATTTTATTTTTAGGGAGTTATTTTTTTCAGTTTGATCTTGAACCTCCTATCCCATTTAAAAAATTTTACTTTTTAAGAGGTATTTTCTTCAGTGACTTTTTTTTTTCTATTCTGGGAATTGCAATTTAAAAAATAATTGATCAATTTATCTTCTACTTGTTTAATTTGTTTTTCAAAATCCTTCTTGATTCTTTCCAAGAATGATTTGTGGGTTTGAGATGAGTTCATATTCCCTTTTAAGGTTTTAGATGTGGTTATATAGTCAATGCTGTGCTCTTCTGAATTTGATTCTTATTGCTCAATATAACAGGATTCAATAATTTTTGTTTTTCCAATTTGATTTTTGCCTATTTTGATTGCCTATTTCCAGGCTTTTAAAATGGTTTTCTGCTTCTTGGGCACAGAGGGCTCTCACCCACACTTCTTATGCTGGGAGCTAGGGGACTGATTATTAACTTTGCCTGTTGCAGTCTCTGAATGCCTAGACTGAGGCCAAGGCTAAGAATTTTTGTGTTGCCCCTGGGTTACGCTGAAACTCACAGTATAAGCTGTTGGTGAGGGGGTGGTCTGATTGCATCAGAATTCAGCCTCCATGCCCCTGTCCTAGAATTCAGGCAGACTTAGCTGCTGGTGGCTTAGCTCTATGTTGAAGTTGGCAGATTCCCCTGATTGTGTGAAGGCATACCTGGGGTTCTGCTGTCAGCACTTGCTAGTTCCACCGTCTTGTGGCCCAGGATCTCATTCTGGTAGGCTGAGTGAGATAGGGCTCTTTTGGACACCTCTCAACCTTCTCTTTAGCCTTAGCACAGCCACAGTCACACCATTTCTCTAGGACTCTCAAGCCTGCTCTTGGTTCCACTATTTCAGGATTTTACACTGGGACAATATTCTCCTGTTTTCAGTGTCAGAGAGGGAGGTTGGAGCAGTTCAGGATTACTTCACCATCTTGGCTCCCAGAAGTTCAGGTACGTGATTTTTAAATATCCAAGTTCTGGGTTGATTCCAGGAATAGCTGCTGTCATTGCTATGGTCCTTGCACTTGTCTCTCACCCAGCTCCAACAAATCCCCACTCCTCCTGTGATAGATCTGGGAATTGCCCCTGTGGTGGGTGAATACACTTGCCTGGGCTTGCTCTAGCTCTGCTATGGTTGAGTCTTGAGTCTACTCTGGTCCAGAATCTGCCCTCTGCATTCCAGGCTTGGCAATCCCCCTGCCCAGTCTTATGTGCACACTTTCCTGGACTGGAAAGCTGCCCAGTTCCATCTTGCAATGGACTCTGCCACTCTAAAATCCATTCACATTCACTTTTCATAGATTAGTGAAGGAATTCACAGAGGAGTTCAATTGAGTTCATGCTTTTACTCCACCATCTTGGCTCTGCCCCCCAATCATATTGGATTTTTGATGACCAAAAGTAAAGTAGAAAGCAATGACACATTTTCAATTGAAATTCCTATTATATATGTTTTATAACAATAATATAACCTCAGACATTTTCATATTCATCTTGTAATCAGTTTCCCTTTGTAAGCTATCTTAACAGGAGGAATGTAATTAGAATGAATTTTGAAATTGTGTTACTTTAAAATAAACATTTAATTTGGTTTTACTATGGAGTTAACTTTAGATTGAGTATTGTAATGGAAATGTAAATTTTAAAGATCTTCCCTGCCCCTAGGCTAATGTGCACCTGAAGCCTGGGGTGGGAGGCTTGTTTTTCAGTAGATACTTCTTGATTGGCCAGTGAGTCAATAAGGTTGTTACATTCTCTGAGCCAGGAGAAGGCTATATAAGCCCTGATGTGTAGCTTTGTTTTGGGACTCACTTTGAGAAGTGTTTTGTGATTTGATCTGAATTCTGGGAAGCCGTTGTTGAGAGTCCCCCGGCTTTGAAAAACCCAGAATGTGGAAACCCAGATGTTGACTGGGTATGGATGTAATGGTTGGACAGTTTGGAAATCTGTCTACTTGATGTTTCTGTCTTGATAATTATGCCTGTATATTTTGAGGTTCAGGGTGCTGACCTTTTTGCCCTGAACAAGGTAAACGATATATGGTCTGACTGATTAAAGTAAGCTTGTTAACCCATTTTGAGTTGCTTTCCTTTAACAAAGCAGATCCAAGAACCTGTATGGGCGGCAAACCCTGAGGACGCTTGGGGTGCTTGCTGCTACAAGTATCCAGAGGACAGATTTCATAGACTTCACTCTTTAGAAAACTTCCTACCTATTATCCCTTCTTTTTTTTCTACGATCTTCTTTTACAATGGTAGTCCAAATTTACTGTCCGCTCTACCATTATTAACTTTGATCTGACACTCCAATTAATTATGTGATAGCCTATGTGTCTCATATTATCAATCAATGAATAAACATTTATTAAGTGACTATTATAAACCAGGTACTGTGTTAGGCACATACAAAAAAGATAAACAGACAATCTCTTCCCCTAAGGCAGTTATGACTTAATGAAGAAGACAACATAAATGCAAATATGCAAAGAATATTATATACAAGTTTAAAAAGAAATAATTAACAGAGGAAAGGCACTAGAATCAAGAGGAACTGGAAAGGTTTACTGTAAAAGATAGGATTTTAGTTCTTCCTCCTGTTCCAGCAAGCACCCCAGCATCCCCAGGGTGACTACCAAAACAGGTTCCTTGATCTGCTTTTCTAAAGGAAAGCAACTCAAAATGGGTCAACAATCTTGCTTTAATCAAACATATGTCATTTACCTAGTTTAGGAAAAAAAGGTCAGCACCCAGAACTTCAGAGAATACAAACAAGTTACAAGTAGAAGTTACAAGAAGACAGAGGAACAGATCAAGTAGACAGGCCTACAACTATCTGACTATTACATCCATACCTAGTTATAGTTACCAGAGACGGAAGCACCAGCATCTGGGTTTTCAAATCTGGGAGGCTCATTGGCTGCCCAGAGTCTCATCTGGTCAAATCACACAACGCTTCTCAAAGTGAGCCCCAAAACAAAGCCTCACATCAGGGTTTATATGGCCTTCTCCTGGCTCTGAGAATGTAACAACCCTCTTGACCCATTTCCTAACCAAAAAGTATTCCTGAAAACCAAGCCTCCTGCCACATTCTCTGGGTTCACTTAAGCCTAACAAAGGGCCTAGGGGCAGGGAAGATCTTAAATTCCCATTCCCATAACACCTCCTTATTTGCACCAATTAACTCTATCATTCTGAGGTTTTAAGAATGGGGGCAGTTAGAGAGAAAACACCAGGAGTCAAAAAGTGGGAAGAGCCAGGAGGCCAGTGTCACTTGATAAGAGTATGTGTTGGAAAGTAAGGCATTAGAATAGTATCTTATTCTTGAGATCTCTCCATAATTTAATAATAGTATTTCACTCTGGACATTTCTTCAGCAAAATGGGAAGGACAGATCCCATGTCCTGTGGTAAGAGGTCTGGGAATAGCCTCTGTGGTAGGTGAATCCACTTGTTTGCCTCCCTCATAGGGTTGTTTTGATAAACTTCTCTGGGAAACATGATTTTGAAGTACTGAAGTTGGAGCTAAATACACATTTTTCTGAAGTAGCCACAGTGAAGGGGAGAGCTGTGAAGATGGTGTAGGTTTTGAAAACAAATCTCATCTAGTCAACAAGTTTGCCTGTCTACACAAAGGAATGCATGATGGGCTCAAAACAATGCTATTACCACTTGCAGAAAAATGCCATGCTACCATCATCAGTGCCTATGTTCCCATCTTGATGAGCTCTGATGAGGGCAAAGAAAAAATTTATAAAGAACTGGGAACTGTTATCATCAAGCTGAGAGATATGCAGGATTATTGGCTCAGTAAGAAGGCAGATGAAATTCAGTTTTATGCTGATAGTAACAATACAAGGCATTTTTATGATGCTGTGAAGCCTATTTATGTGCCAAGACATATGGTGTCTCTTAACTACCCAGTGCTGATTGAGCCACCTTGATTAGTGATAAGAACATTATCCTAGGCTGAACACTTGTTGAGAACATGGTGTTCTCAACAGACTTTCATCAATCAAAGCTGAAGCCATTGACCATTTACCTCAGATTCAAGTCAATCCCTCTCTATTTGAAATCCCAACTGAAGAAAAGGTTTTGAATGCCAGTAGGCTCCTTTCATAGGGCAAAGCACCTGGTGCTGATTCTATTCCAACTAAGATTTACAAGGGGGAAGGTCCATTGTTTATACAAAAGTTGCCTGAAATTTTTCTGGTTATATGACAACAGGAGGTTATTTCCTAGGAGTTCAAGAATGCTTCCATTGCCCACCACTATAAAGGAAAAGAAAATAGATTGTCCCATAACAATCTTAGGGGAGTCTCTCTCTTAGTCATTTCTGGCATGATTCTTGCCAGCATTCTCCTTAATATTTTGATCCTTTTCCCAAAATATGGTCATCTACTTGAGAGCCCATGTGGCTTCAGAAAGGACCAAAGAACATTTGATATGACATTTGCTTGCTGATAACTCCAGAAAAAAATGCCAGGAGCCAAACAGAGGTCTGTACCCAACATTTATAGATCTGACCAAGGCCCTTGACACTGTTAATCATGAGGAATATACAGATAAATGATGAGGTTAACAAATCCATTGTCAAAACTATCTCAGTGTTTGAGAGACTCTGAAGAAAAGTGTGGGGGCAAGAAGTTTATGAGACTGACTACCAAACTGAAGATCTACAGAGGCATTGTGCTGACCTCATTGCTGTATGTCTCTGAAACCTGGACAGTATGCCAGCACCATACCAGGAAACTCAATGGCTTATATTTGAATTGTCTTAGGATGATCTCTAAAGATCAACTTACAGGACAAGATACCAGATACTGAGGTACTTTCTCAAACTAAACTGACAAATATTCAAACTCTGCTGCAGAGAGCACAAATTGGATGGGCTGGGCACATTGCTCTAATGCCAAATGTATGCTTGCCAGAAAGACTATTTTACGAAGAACACATACAGGGTAAGCACTCATATTGTGGTCAGAAAATGTTATACAATGACACTCTCAGAGTCTCTTAAGAACTTTCAAATTGATTGTGTGGCATGCTGTGCCCTCATATTTGTCTGATCATCCACTGTCAGACATAATGTAGCTTTACTCTAGCATTAGTGACGTCATATTGTTCTTTATAAATAACAAAGGGCAACTGCCAACCAGAGTATACAGTATATCAGTATATTAATTTCCTGATTTCACATATATTACTTTGCATTAATCTCCCACACACACTCACATGCTTCTTTCAATGCAAAATATTCCCTACAGCATAATAAACTTCCATTCCTCAATTTTTTTCCACCATTGCTCAGTTGATAAATATTTGCTACATTTCTAGTGTTTTTTTGTTTGTTTGTTTTTGCCACTACAAAAAGTTCTGAGAATTGTATGCGGTCTTTTTATTGACCTTGTATTATATGCTTAGTCATATGATCTCTGATTGAAAAGGTATGGGTGGTTTAGTGACTTCAAATCTTTTGAAATTCCTCCAGAGGGATCTGGCCAATAAATAGTTCTACCAACAGGACAGTAATATGTTTGCCTTTCCACAGCCACTCCAGCAATGATTCTTCTCATTTTTTTGTGTCATTTGTGAATTTATTAAGTGTAAAGTGAAAAGCAGGAGTTGTTTTGATTTGTATTTTTATTATTTTTGTTGAATTAGGTCATTCTTTCTTATAGTTGCTAATAACTTGCAATTAAATAAAACCTCTTCTTCTCATTTGACCATTTATTGGGTTGTCATTTGGATTTACATAATATTGTTAGCTGTCAACAAATCTTCATTAGACCTTTATAATGGTTTATTAACTATAATTTTATTTTTTATCAATTACAGGTAAATAATTTTTTAGATTTTGCATTATAAAATTTTGAATTCTAAATTCTTTTCTTTCCTCCTTTTTTAAACCACCCCTTGAGAGAGCAAGCAATTTGATATAGATTATACATGTACAGTCATGTGAAACATTTCAGATCTATGTTGCAAAATAAAATACAGACCAAAAAACAAGAATAATAAAATAAGACAAACAAAGAAAAAAATTATAGTTCAATCTAGCTAAGGACTCCTACAGTTGTTTCTCTGGTTGTAGGTAGCATGTTTCATCATAAGTCCTTTGGAATTGTATTGGTTTATTATAAATGATAATAGTAAATGTAGTAAATAGCAGGTCTTTCTCTATTGGCCAGCAATCCTGAGTGTCTTTCCCTCCCAGTTTGATTTTTTTTTAATAAAGGGGTCATCCCTTGACTTACTTCTTAAAGAGACCTGTTTACTGAATAGGTGTTGCCTCAATCAAAGTGAAAATCTGAAAAAGAACTTAGCTTAAAAGGACCAAGGTCTCCCACTGCATCGTGAGTCACTCTGTCATCCTGATCACTATCTGACCACTGGACCCAGATAGCTTTGGAGGAAAAAGCTTCCCTCCCAAAACTGGTGACTTTGCACAGACCTCACTCATTTAAATCAAAGTCAATTACAAGTCATGTCATCATCTCCCAGATGTCAT